>NW_021628260.1:0-6179 GCF_900005855.1 Plasmodium gallinaceum | reverse complement strand
TTTTAAGTACAAAACATTTAATTACTATTTCTAACGATTAGTGTTTAAAAAATCAAGTCAATTCTTTAAAATAATAAAAATCATTAGTAGGATGAATAGGCATATCATTTGTAGGTGATGTAGAATTATTTGTAGATGGCAAAGTGGTGATCGTAGGAGTAGGTGAAAGTAGTGGAGGTGTAGAGCTATATGTAGGAGTTCTAGTTATTGTTGTAAGAGAAGGTTCAACCTCAGGAGAAGAAGAATCAATTGTAGGAGATTCAGTACTATTTGTAGGTATAATTTTATTTACAGAAGTTGCACTTTCAGAAGATAAAGAAGTTTCAGGGGATTTAGTTGGTGTTGTATAAAGTGTAATATTATTTTCCAATGACTCAACCGTAGTAGTAGAAGATGCAGTTATATTTGTAGAAGAAGCAGTTATATTTGGAGGAGACTCGTTAACAGGTAAATATGTAACTGTAGGTGCACTACTACTTGTTAGAGATGCAGTGTTATTATTAGAAGGTATAGCTCTATTTGTAGGAGACATATCCTCAGGGGAAGATAAAGATGCAGTTGTAAGAGGTGGAGTGATAGTAGTAGAAGTTGCAGTATTATTTGTAAATGACTTCATAGTAGTATTAGAATAATCATTGGCCGTTGTAGCAGATATTTCTTCAGGTAAAGGTGTAACTGAAGGTGTTCCACTACTTGTAGTAGAATTTGAAGGTAATGTTTCAGTTGTAGGAGATGTTACAACCTCGGGGGAATGTGATGATGAGGTTGTGTTAGATATATTATTAGTATTAAGATGTATTGTATCATTTGGAGTTAAAAAATTCGATTGTGTTGTGTCTATTGGAGAAATTGTGGTTGAAATTTTTGGATCAATTTGATCTGCAGTAGGTGGTGGTACTGAGATATGGCCTGTTAATGTATTTTCAGAGGGATTCACACCATTTACGTTATTAACACTAGTTGTGTTGCTACCCAAGGAATCTGTAGCAGTATCATTATGTAATCCATTAGGAATTACAGTTGTAGGTTGTAAGGCATCTGGTAATACAGTTGTATTATATATAGATTCATTAGAATTATTTTGAGTGCTATTTGAAGGAAGCCAATCTAAATTATATGGATCAGTTGTATTTTTTCGTTCTTTAATTTGATAAATTAATTTTGTCATATTACATTGATTACCTGTGTCCTTTAATATACTTTGTTGCAAATTATTACTAAAAGTATTCCAATTATCAACAAATTCACTTCTATAATTTTCCTCGGAATAAAGTTCATAATTCATCATATTAACAAATTGTCTTCCTCTCTTAAATATATACATACTCCACTTTCCACAATTAAGTTGATTTGAATTAGCTTCATATATTTTATAATAGTAATTAGATATATCTTTAGTAATAGTATCAAACTGAGAAGCTCTATCATAAATAATTTGAGTTTTATTTTGAATATATTCACTCTCACTGAGTTGATTATACGTTAATGATATTAACCCTGGTATATCACTATCTTTATAAGGACTGGTGCAATTATCGTTTTTATTCAGAACAGCACAATAATCAAAATTTTTCAAATTACATGTTGAACTTGTTTTCTCACGTATTTGTGTCTCTAAAGAATTTTGTTTTTTATTCCAACAATTAACAAGACTTGGGATATTTTGATCTGTTTCTTCATTTAATACTAAATTAACAAAGTCCATTCCTCTCCAATTTACATACGAGGATGACTTTTGACATTTTTCTGTAGCATTATTAATTTTGCGGTCATTGAGATAAAAATTAAGTTCATTATTAGTATCTTCCACAAATGTTTTAATTTCTGTATCGAGTTTACTTGTTTCACTAGAGGAGTTATCTTCATTTTTTTTTGTTTCACTGTATTTATCTAATATACAGGAAGTTTCTTCTGCTTGTGATAAATATCTTGCTTTCTTTAAGATTGATTTTTTTCTCATGATTATAATATCATCATAAAAGGTTTTTTCAAAATATTTTACAGTAGTATTCAAAAATTGATTAATTAAAGAAAAGAAATTTTTATGTGAATTATAGATAAATGCATAAATTTCAAGAAAACCAAAAAGTAATGTATATGTATGTATCTTATACTTTAAATTTATCAAACGTTAAAAAAATATTCGTTAATCCAATTAAGGAAGAAAAATAATTTAATTTGACGAAAAAATTGAATATAGATTTTTTTGTTATTTTTGAGCATCATTATACACTTGAATTACATTGGGAAATTGTTATAGTTTCTACATATAAATGACAGTACTTGTACTTATGTGATAACTATATTATAAATTTTTTTTTATATTTGAAATTGGCATTTTATATAGTATAAGATATTAATTTAGAGTAAAGGGAATTTTTTATTTGTTTTTTGTGTTGAATATTAAATTTTTATTTTCATGTAACAATAATGTTATTAGTTTTCAAATAAAAAGAAAAAATATAATTAATAAAACAAAAGTTTAATTTATAAAATTAAAATTAAGAAAAAAAAAAATAAAATAATTGATATAATAAAATATCATATTATGTTATGAAATTATAATTAAAAAAAAAAATTAATATAAATAAAAGAAATTATTTTAAGTGTTTATTCTGTGTTTTCTTAAATTTTTTATATAATCATATGATTATGAATGTAAGTTTGAAATAATGATATGATTATTTAATTTTTTTTATTTTGAATAAAGAATTTAATTATTATATAATATTTTTACAGAATTTTTTTCTGAATAGTAAATTTATATATTGAAGAAGTAAAATATAATTTATATACAAATAATATAATATACATAATAACTTATAATTCTTATTATAAAGGATCTATATAATATTTTTATAAAATATAAAATACGTAAAAAAAAAAAAACATATATATATATATATACATGTAAATTCTATAAGTGGTAGTTATAATATAATATTTTAATTATTCATATATATTTTCATAGAAAAAATATTTTAAGTTTAATGGAAAAATGGCTGACACTTATAAAAATCTATATTGTTTGTTGTTAAATTATTAAACTTTAAACGAAGATTAAAGTTATTCTAATTTTTTTTTATTTTAATATTTAAATTTTTGTTAACAAATTAGTGCATTATAATATAGATATTTCTTTGAAGAAATATATATATATAAAAAAAAAAAAGCTAAAATTAAAGTTAATAAGTAATGCACTTATTTTTTCATTATAACAATATTAATCTTTTTGTTTTTTTATTGAGCAATTTTTATTTGGTAATATATGTATATATATGTACTTGAAATTCTTTGAGATATTATTTTATTATTTTAGAATTTTTTACTATGAATACAAGAAAATTTAAATTCTTTTCTGATTATTTTTTTAAAATATTTCTTATAATGTTTTTAGAAAATAATAATAACAATAGTTTATTAACAAAAATTTCTTAGAAACAAGATATCATTACATTGAAAAAAAAAATGAATGAAAAATGTGAGATGAATTTATGAAACTTGATTTTTCTGGATAAAAAACAATAAAAAAAAAAAAAAAATAAAATTTATCATTTTGTTCAATTTTTTTTTTTTTTTTTTATATTTATATTTTTACAATATAAATTACAATTAATGATTTACTGAGAAAGTCTGTGAGCAAAGTAAATGTGTTTTATTTTTTTTTATCATTTTATATGATTTTTATGGGAGTTGATTATTTTTTTCAAAGGAATATAATAGGTGAAATCTATTTTTTTATGAATATTTATAATTATATTTATGGTTTTTCATTATTAAAAATTTAATAATTATTTACCATTTTTTATAATTTTTTTTTATATTTATTTATTTATATTATTAAGTTGACATTATGATTAAGAATTGAATAAGTATATTAAAAAAAAAAGAGGAGATAACAGATAAATTAATTATTTGAATATTATGGCATGGTATAAATTTTATAAAAATTTTATTGTTGAATTTCAGAAAATTTATTTGGAATATGCAAGTTGAGAGGAAAAGGGTGAATGTTATATAAAAAGGATATAAATTTATTATGATTATAGTTATTGGAAGTTTGTTGGTTTAAATATTTTGTAATTTTATTTGTTGAGTATGTATTAATTAAATTCGTGTTATTGGTATTTATTTTGTGCTTATTTTTAAGATTATTTATTTTAAAGTAAACAATTTTATTTTTATTTATTATATATTTGTGTACTATATATTTATTTATTATTCTTTTGAATTAGATGTATGTAGTTATGATTATTTATTTTTTATGTTTTTGTTGATTATTTTTACAATTTATTTTTTTATTTATTTTTATTTATTTTTTAATATTATCATTTTTTTATGTAATGTAATTTATTTGTTTTATTGTATTTATTAATGTTGAATAGTTGTTTGATGTGCATATATTTTGTATAAATCTTTGTGAAATAAAAAAATAGGAGTAATATTTATGTATTATTTATATATAAGCATAATGCTTTGTGGAATAAATATAGGAGTGGATTAATACTTGAATTATTTTAAATTTTAATATTTTTTTATTATCACAACTTTTTCTTTATTATAATTTTATTCTTAATACAACTTTGTTTTAACATAATTTTAATCCTAATAGAAGTTTTTTTTTATTATCATTTTTTTTTAATACAATCTTATTTATATTACAATTTTAATCATAATACAATTTTTTTTTTATTATCATTATTTTCGTAATATAATCTTATTTATATTACAAGTTTAATCTGAATACAACTTTTTTTTTAGTATTATTTTTTTCTTAACACATCTTTCTTTTTATTATCATTTTTTTCTCATATAACTTTATTTTTATTACAATTTTAATCTTAATACAATTTTTTTTTATTATCATTTTTAATCTTAATAGAACTTTTTTTTATTATCATTTTTTTCTTAATAGATCTTTATTTTTATTATCATATTTTTCTTAATACAACTTTTTTTTTTATTATAATTTTAATCTTAATACAACTTTTTTTTTATTATCATTTTTTTCTTAATGAAATCTTATTTATATTACAATTTTAATCTTAATAGAATTTTTTTTTTATTATGATTTTTTTCTTAATACAATCTTATTTATATTACAATTTTAATCTTAATACAATTTTTTTTTTATTATCATTTTTTTCTTAATACATCTTTATTTTTATTATCATTTTTTTCTCATATAACTTTATTTTTATTACAATTTTAATCTTAATAGAACTTTTTTTTAATATCATTTTTAATCTTAATACAACTTTTTTTTATTATCATTTTTTTCTTAATTCGACTTTTTTTTTCACAATTTTTATATTAATACAACTTTTTTTTATTACCATTTTTTTTCTTTATACAACTTTTTTTTTATTACCATATTTTTCTTAATACTAAATTTTTTTTAATATCATTTTTTTCTTAGCACATCTTTATTTTTATTGTCATTTTTTTCTCAATACAACTTTATTTTTATTACAATTTTAACCTTAATACAATTTTTTTTTATTATCATTTTTTTCTTAATACTACTTTTTTTTTATTACAACTTTTTTGTCATTTTTTTCTTATTACATCTTTCTTTTTATTATAATGTTTCTCTTAATATAACTTTATTATTATTGTAACTGTTTTCGCATTACAACTTTTTTATTTAACACTTTTTTTATTATTACATTTTTATCCTTTATTATTAGGACATCTTTTTTTTTTTTTTAATACTTTTTATTATTATATTTTTCTCCTTTATTCTTAGGACATTTTTTTTTTTTTAATATCATTTTTTTCTTAACACAACTTTATTTTTAATGTAACTGTTTTTGTATTACAAATTTTTAATAATTTTTTTTATTATTACTTTTTTCTTCTTTGTTCTTATTACAATTTTTATTTTTTAATACTTTTTTTTTTAACACTTCTTTTAATATTATTTTTTAATTAACATAACTTTCTTATTATAACAATTTTTTTAATACTTTTTTTTGAATACAATTTTTTTCTTAATACATATTTTTTATTATGACAATTTTTTTTAATATTTTTTTTTTAATACAACATTTTTCTTAATATAACGTTTTTATTATGACAATTTTTTTTAATATTTTTTTTAATAGAACTATTTTATTATAACAATTTTTTTAATATTTTTTTTTTAATACAACTTTTTTTTTTAACACTTTTTTTAA
>NW_021628259.1:164103-165158 GCF_900005855.1 Plasmodium gallinaceum | reverse complement strand
ACTTGTGATATCAACAGACTAAATTTCAGAACTCAGGAAGTTAATTCTGGTCTTGTTTCCTTTTTAGGACTGATGCTGAATCCTGCATAGATGCAATGATACCTGTGAGCATATTAAGAATTAGGAAGAGAATACTTACATAGTTTTAGGCTAATGGATTAACTTTCAATATACTTCATGAACATGGATACTTTTTACATAGATAAACTGGAGAGGTAAAGTCCTACAGCATATTTTTATTTATTTATTTATTTTTGCTATGAAATCATGAATTAGGAAATGTTTTCCTTTCTCTTTCTGTTGTCCTAGGAAGAATGTGAAAATATACAGAACAATGCTGCATTCACACAAAACCTTGATGGCTTAATGATTCTTTTCATCTCTGTTCCCTGTTCTTGCGTGCATTTTACTTAATGCACATAAAGTAACAAACAGAAAGGAAGAGGCATGAGCAGCTGTATCAGTGAATCTCATATGATGAAACAGATTTATGACCTCATTGTCAATTTTTGTTTATATTCCATCAACAATTTTCCTTATTGAAAATCCGCAGCTTGTGTGAGGGAAATTCTTATATGTATGTGAGTTGCAGAATGATCATCTTTTGAAGAAGATTCTAAGCTTTGTCCACCCTGTACATGTCTTGGGAGCATCATGACAGAGATTTTAATAAACAGTTCAGTGCATTTAGTTATTAAATTCATCTGTATCCAAGAACTGAAGGTTAAAATATACCAGACAGTGGCAGAAAGGAAACCACATAGCTGGAGTGGAGAAAGAACAGTTCTGATTGTATTTATATGGATCCCACATTAAAGAACCCAGTGGAGCCGAATTGTTCCCTGTGGGGCTTAAAAGTTTGATTTTCTTTTTTCCTCCATACAAGAAATTATGGTGATTGCAAACCCTAAAGCACTAAAGTTATTCATAATAGAAGCTGTAAATATATACAGCAGGAAATAGACATTTTCCTTGGTTTATAGCTCCAAAGGATTAAAGTAGGATTAAAAAGAGAAGAAAATAGATTTCAGAGCTGTTTTCTAACAGTGACATGT
>NW_021628259.1:161438-163103 GCF_900005855.1 Plasmodium gallinaceum | reverse complement strand
CCAATTTAATTTATATAGCATGCTAAAGTAAACAGAGCTGAAAATAGATTGCTAAAGGTACTCTTGAAAGGTGTAAAAAAACAGAGGTATGCATAGTGGTAAATTCTTAGGATCAAGAAATGGCCTATATTAATTCTTGTACACAGAGAATACAGAGAAACTGAAAATATAAAATGATTTAAAAATGCTCCCTTTCATAAAGCAGCATTTAAAAGGTATGCAGTGCCATGTGCAGAATGTAAATTCTAACCACAGTGAAGCTGCCTTGCCTTCCTTCAAGAGCTGGTCAGGTCTGAAAATGCAGGAGTCCCAACAGTACCTAAAGACATTTTAACCTCTCTCATTTCTTATTTCTGTAGTTAGGGTGTATTGACCCAAAATTCACTGAAGCTAGTAGGATTTTTTTTTAATTTACAGGAAGAGAACAGTAGGGAAAAGAGGCCTTCAACTCAACTGACATTTATGGGGCTTGAAAGCATCCAACATACCAAGAGAGTGGTGACATGCTGGCTGTGGTACAGGCTGTTGAGGGAGGCTGTGGATGCCCTGTGCCTGGAGGTGTTCAAGGTCAGGTTGGATGGGGTCCTGGGCAGCCTGATCTAGTATTAGATGTGGAGGTTGGCAGCCCTGCCTGTGACTGAGGGCACTGGAGCTTGATGATCCTTGAGGTCCCTTACAACCCAAGCCATTCTATAATTCTGTGAGTCTGTGTTATGATTCTATGATCTTGTGGCTGGTTCTCAATACCAAGCCATATGAGCCTGATGTTCCCTCCCCCCCAGTTCCTGGCTGAGAAATCTTCTTGGATTCCCAGCTGCCACCAAAGTGTGGTAAAGGTTGACTCCACACCTTCATTACAGAGCAACTCCCAAGAAACTCTTTTGTAGTTAGCTATGTTTTTGAAAGGAATAAATTACATACAGAGTCTACTGACAGTATTCACTGAAGTATGCCTGCTATTGAGCACTCAATGGTGTACTTAATATGACTGTGAACATTGTCATTATTTAGTATGCCCAAATGGAGCAGCATGGTTGAGTAATTATTCACAGTTTTGCTGGGAGCATTTTGCAGAGAGCAGAACCAGCAGTTTTTTTGGCTTAAGGAAGCATATCATCATACATTAGGTCACCTGATGGAACACACATTCAAGATATACTTTCAAGGCAACTGATGTCAACA
Organism: Plasmodium gallinaceum; assembly: GCF_900005855.1. Taxonomy (NCBI): domain Eukaryota; phylum Apicomplexa; class Aconoidasida; order Haemosporida; family Plasmodiidae; genus Plasmodium; species Plasmodium gallinaceum. The sequence goes on along the minus strand of NW_021628259.1, from coordinate 161,921 downwards.
GCTGGACATATGCAAGGCCTTTTACATGGTCTCACACTACATCCTTATCTCCGAGTTGGATAAATATGGATTTGAAGGCTGGAAGATTCAGTTAATAAAGAATTGGTTGCAGGTATACAGAGGGTTGTGAACAACAGGTCTATGTTCATTTGGGTGCTGGTCATGACTGTTATCTCCCAGGGGTCAGTCTTCGGAATGGTGCTCTTCAACATCATTATCAACAACCTAGACAGTGGGATTGAGTGTACCTTCAGCAAGTTTGCTGATGACATCAAGTTGAATAGTACAGTTGATAAGATAAGAAGGAGGGGATGCCATCCACAGGAACACGGAGAAACTTGAAAAGTGAGCCCATGACAACGTAGTGAAGTTCAACAAGACCAAGTGTAAAGTGTTACAATTGGGTTAGAGCAATCCCAGATGCGTGCACAGACTGGGAGAAGAGCTCATTGAGAGCTTTGCTGCAGAGAAAGACTCGGAGGA
>NW_021628259.1:157275-160438 GCF_900005855.1 Plasmodium gallinaceum | reverse complement strand
GAAGGAAGGAAGGAAGGAAGGAAGGAAGGAAGGAAGGAAGGAAGGAAGGAAGGAAGGAAGGAAGGAATTTTTTTTTTTTTTTTCTCCCATGAACAGTTGGAATGATAGTATAGGTTAACAGCTTAACACATTACTTTAATGCTTCATTTTTCCAGGACAATGAGTCACTGTTTCTATAGGAACTAATGATATGTAATAGAATTTCCTACAGAAATGTAGATATCTCAATAAATAGTAAATAAAGATTCATGTTTCCCGTTTCCCTCTTCTTGACATTACGTAAAGTGTTTCAAACTCTAACACATAAAGATAAAAAAAGGTTTTGTTACACATATTATTACACTTTTTTTTTTTTTTAGGAAAAATAGATAGGTAGACAGACAGACAGATAAATATATATATATATATAATAGAAATAAAAAATCTCATTGTTCGTGGACAACAGACTGCTTCAGTTTGCCAAAAATAATCTAGTACCTTTCTATTAAAAATAAATAAATAAATGTCACCACAACAACAGACTTCTATAATACTTCAGCAACTCAATTTAAACAGTATACATATAGATTAGAAAATCCACAACCAAGCAAAATAATATATATACAACTCCCTCACTGTGCTTTTCCAGATGGTTATTAAAATTTGACAAATCTCTAAGCAATACAGTGAAGTAGAAACACTTGCAAGGATCTATCCAGACAATAACAACTTCTAAATTCATGAGCTAGGTAGATCCAGCAGCATGATGTTTTATTAAATGTGTGTTAACTATTCTAGTTATCCCACTAGCTGAATGCTCTTTTGTCATTGTCACATTGGTTTTAAGACTCCAAATTTCTTCTCTACATAGGATCATTCCTATTACATGGATGAAATTCCAGTGGTGTTGATTTGCTTCTTACATTGTACCTCATTGCCAAGGTAGATGAACCCTAAAGAAATGATGATGAAAAGTATCATTGCTCCTATCTACTCCAGAGAAAATCAAGGTCCTGGCAGATGTTAGCCCTTCTCTCCCTCTTAAAAAATCAATAACAGTCTTAGAAATGGAGGCTGCACAACACCTGAGTCTCAGTCTAAAGTCTAAAAGAAAATAAAACAATAGCAAACTCAGTTTTCTTCCTGTCCCTTTCCTATGACACAAACAAATTACTCTCATTTAGTGTCATTGTGTTGTTGACCTTAGAACTGAAGCTAGTTCCTACACAAAACCCTTTGAATCTCCTTGTGTATACCTTCCACGTGAATTCTACTTCATGCCTTGAAGTTGACTTTACTGATCTTGTCTTTTTAGATTTATTTGGATTTGAATTGTAATTTACTTCTCACACTTGCCTTGTATTGCCAATGAATTCGATCTGCTCTTCAGATATGGATATATTTATTCAATGAGGGGTTGTAGATACACAGTTAGAATGTGTTTTAAATCTCTAGATGTCCTACCAAAGCCTCCAGATGCTTGATACAAATGGGGTGGGTACCCCTGCATTTCATATATATATATATTTCACATAATAACCAGACTAAATCCCTGTTAACTCTATGTTAGATTACAGTTCTCTGTGTTTATTTCCCCATCCATTTTACCCTCTCTCTTTCATATTTTCTCTTTCTTTTTTTATTTTTCTTCATTTTTCCCCCTGTTGTCTGCTGTTTTCTTTTACTTCTAGAGATAACTATGGTAAATAAATACAGATTTAATCTTCAAATCCCCCATCAAGAGGAAATGCACAGACCAAGTGTACAAGGGAAAAGGTAGACAAGAAAGGGAGGGGAGAATATAAAGAAAAGAAAAATCACTTTGCTGATCAAATCTTTCATTTCCAAACAGAAATAATTACAGTGATGGTCAGTGGGGAGATTTTGGCAATTTACAGTGGTATAGAAGAAAGTTCCTACCAACAAGATTTGATATTCAGGGCAAGCCAGAGAACTACAGGTCCTGAAGCGTTACCTATAATCTTTATTTCATTTTCAGATGTTATGCTGTAATAAAATGTAAAAAAGGAATGCACAAAAAGTTACAGAGGTGGCAAAAAACATAGTTTGAAGTTGCATGGCATTTCTTGACAGGACATGTTCCTAAGGATATGCAGAGAATAACGAATGCTATTTGAAATAAGTACAATAGAGATCTGAAACTAGATTGAAAACCCTAGTCAATTTTTTTGAGTGTCATTTGATTAGCTTTCTTATATAGAACTGAAGTTTAAACAATGCTGGGGATTCAGAGCGGAGAGGTGCTTGGGAACACAGAGAGAAATGGGTTACTCCTACCAATTTCATTTCTGTAGCTTTACAACATTATCATTGCACATTGTTTCAGTGTTTTTGCAATAATCCATAAATGAAACAATGTCAGAGAGAATTTGATTGATAGCTGGGAAAACATAAAAACTGTGCAAGTTATTTCTTTGCTCTCTCTCTGTCTGCCACTGTCTTCTGGGCAAGTGATGTTACCACTAACTATATAAAATAGCTAGAGCCCATTGCCTAGCAGTGTATGAGCGAAAACACTGATGAGCTTGTGGATATTACTTTGGACAAATAAAAGGAGGCAAATATGCATGCAGTGCATTTTACCCGTAGATTGTTTTGAGTGGTTTGTATTGTTGATGCATTTTTCATCAGATACTGCTTACTTCTTAGTTTTGAATTCAGCAAAAGTAGAAACAGGTGTCTTGCAACAGAATTAACCTTGAACTTGTTTTTCAACTCTGGGGAACTTTAGATTGAGAGCATTTTGATCTAAAGATATAATTTAAGAGACCTTTGAGACTTCAGATTTCATTTTTGCATGTATATACATAGATGTACAATTCTCCCCAAAAGCTTGAGATGCACAGTCACTTCATACTGATATTGAAATATGCTAATTTCTGTTTCACATGTACTCTTTCCCTTCCTAGCCTCTCTTGCCATTATTTTAATGCCCAAATCTTCTCAATCTTACTTGAAATTTTGTTACTTAAAAAAGGAAAATTTGTCAGAAAACATTTTATATATATGTGTGTGTGTGTGTTTGTGTGTGTGTGTGTGTGTGTGTGTGTATCCTGAAATACTTCTTTAAAGTACTGGAAAGGAAATGTTCCCGGAGACTGCTATATGTGAAAGATCTCACATCCAGTGACTCAGTGGAGACACTAACAGAGATGGACATAAG
>NW_021628259.1:155413-156275 GCF_900005855.1 Plasmodium gallinaceum | reverse complement strand
GATCACATGTATGGAAAAGAGTACATTATATTTAAGATATAATTCTTTGTATTTTGCTTGATCAAATTCTGTTCTATTATTTCTGTATACCACAGCCTTCTCTAATGGATGTTAATAAAAATTCCAATTCATGGTGTACTTTGTGGAATGTATTATGTTTGAGTACTGAATGCTGACAGACTTGGTGAACTTCCACAGCAAATCTCACCCACGGGGAAAAGTCACTTCTAAGGTTGTGGCAAACTGCCTCAAAACACTCTTTGCTTTCCTTTTCTTTAGGATTTATTGTATTTTACTGTGTATTGTATATTTTATTCACAGAAGTCTTTCCAGGGATAAGGACTTTGGTACATAACAACAGCTCCCTTGAGTGGGAGATTTCAGGGCGACCTGCCAGCTCTTCTTGCTGCAGATGTCAGGCCATCTGGCTGCCATCTCTGGGGCAGGACACATCAAGGGACTTGGCTGGCGCATCTCCCCAGCAGGAGTTATTTGGTAGGGGCAAGGAAGGAAGAGGAGGGCATAAGGAAAAGATATAGCTAGCTGTCACAATGGGAATTTTCTGAGTGTGACTATCTTTATATATATTCACGTATATATATGTACGCATGTAAGTACATAAGCAGGTACTGAAAACTAGTAGCTTCCAGCAAAGACTATTTGGGATTAAAACTGAGCTTGGTAACTTAGCTATGAAAGACATCCTGTTCACGGTTTCTAAGATTCCTAGCTTTTTTATCCCATTCTTGTTTGCTTTTATCACTTATTATGACAAAGAAAATAATGTTTGCAGGCATGACGTATGAATTAAAGTATATTTTATGAAAGTGTTGAATCACTGATCATCTCTGGGTAGACAGAC
>NW_021628259.1:152021-154413 GCF_900005855.1 Plasmodium gallinaceum | reverse complement strand
TTTTCCCCTGAAATGCCTGTATACCAATGTATGAAGCATGGAGAAGAAACAAGAAGAATTAGAGATCTGTGTGTTCTCAAAGAGCCACAATCTCACTATGACCACAGTGACATGATGGGACAGCTCTCATGACTGGAATGCTGTCATGGATGGCTATGTACATTTTAGGACAGACAGGCCAGTGAGTTAAAGCTCTGGAGATGTTGCTTATGTGAGGGAGCAACTTGAATGTATAGAGCTCCATCTATGGATAAGTGATGAATGAGTGGCTAATATGGGTGACATAATTATAGGTGTTTACTACAAGTCACCTGATCAAGAGGAGGAGGTTGATGTGGCCTTCTACAAACAGCTGAAAGTGACTTCATGATCACAGATGCTGGTTCTTATGGAGGACTTTAACCACCCTGATATTTGCTGGAAAATCAGCACTGCCAGGCACACACAGTCCAGGAGTTCCTGCAGTATGTGGAAGACAACAATCTGATGTAGGTGATGGAGGAGCCAAGGAGAATGTGTTGTTGGAACTTGTTCTTACAAAAAAAGGAAGAGCAAGTTAGGAATATGAAGGTTACAAGCAGCTTTGGGTGCAGCCATTCTAAGGTGGTGGAATTCAGGGTGTTACACAGAAGAAATAGGACATTAAATAGGATTGAAATCCCGGACTTCAGGAGATCCAACTTTGACTTCAAGGACTTACTTGAAGGTATACCATAAGATAGAGTATTGAAATGTAAGAGAAGAGCTGGCTCTTGAGAATCCCAGACCCAGGAGCTAAGAAAAAAGTCTGGAGAAAACAAGACTTCCTTTTGGTCGTGGAGGATCATATCAGAGATTACTTTGTTAAACTTGATGCACACAAAGCCAGAGGTTCCAATGGGATGCATCCACAAGTGCAGAGGGAGCTGGCAGAAATAACTGCCAAGACACTCTCTATAATCTTTTAAAGGTCACAGAGAACAGGAGATATGCCTGAAGACTGGAGGAAAGCCAAGGTCACTCCTGTTTTTCAAAAGGCCAAGAAGGTGGAACCAGGAAACTACAGGCCAGTCAGTTTCACCTTCCTTCTCTGAAAAGGAATGGAACAGCTTATTCTGGATGACATCTCCAAGCAAATGGAAGAGAAGAAGGTTGTCAGAAGTTGACAATATACATTCACCAACAGGAAAGCCAGCAAAGCTTTTGACAGTCTTTTCCACAACATCCTCATAGATAAGCTTAGGAAGTTTGGGATAGACAGTGAACACTGAGGTGAACTAAGAGCTAGCTTACTGGCAAAGATTAAAGGGTTGTGATCAGTGACACAGAGTCTAGTTGAAGGCCTGTAGATAGTGGTATTCCCCAGGGGTCTGCACTGGATCCAGTCTTGTTCAACATCTTCACCAAGACCTGGATGAATGGAGGTGATACTCCGCCTCTATCCTACCCTGGTGAGGCCGCATTTTGAATCCTCTGTTCAGTTCCGAGCTCCACAGATCAAAAAAGACAGGGATCTCCTAGAAGGAGTCTAGTGGAGGGTGACAAAGATTACAGAGGACCTAGAGCACCTCCCACATGAAGAGAAGCTGAGAGACCTGGGATTATTTAGCCTGCAAAAAAGAAAAATGAGATGGGATCTTATCAGTGCTTTTAAGTATCTAAAGGGTGGGAATCAAGTGGATGGTACCAAGTTTTTTTCAGCCACATGCAGTAATAGACCAAGAAGCAATGGGTACAAACGGGAACACAAGACATGCCATCTGAACATGAGGTAAACCTTCTTTATTTTGAAGGTGACAAAGCACTGGGTTATGCTTCCCATAGAAGTTGTGAAATATCACTCTATAAAGATATTAAAAATTAACCTAGATGCTTTCCTGTGTAACCTATCTTAGAGAAATTTCAGCAGGAGATGTTGTACTAGATGATCTCCAGATATCCCTTTCAAACCCTAAAGTTCTGTGATGCTGCTTGTTCTGTGATTTGGATAGATTCATGGCCTTTTCTGTCACTATCCCACTTTTTATCATCTGTGGAGAAAGAGATATCACATCTCTTTGAGTACTGTCATTACAATTAGACAGAGAAGATTAAGATCAGAATTTGCTGTAAGATTTTCCTATGAATACTTCTTTTGTGGAATAGTTGGAGAAAATAGGAATAAAAACTCTAAAAGGATTCTATTCTGCCAATACCTGGTTCTCAGGGTCAGCTATGTAATCAGGCAATATATCTTTTATGTAAACTTAATACTAGATACCCAAAAGACCTGATGAGTTTTCAGGTACAACATGTTACTCAAAAGATGAGGAAGCAATGTGCAAAGATTCTGCATGAATAGTGAGCTCAAACTTTGAATACAAAGGGTGGATTCCAGAAAGTGAAATAATCTTCCTCTCCTCTCCTCTCCTCT
>NW_021628259.1:149261-151021 GCF_900005855.1 Plasmodium gallinaceum | reverse complement strand
CTGAAAGAGTAGTTAGGCGCTGAATGGGCTGCCCAGGGAGGTGGTTGAGTCACCATCCCTGGAGGTGTTCAAGAAACATTTAATTGTAGTACTGAGAGACATGGTTTAGTGGAGAAATACTGATGGTAGATGGGCAGTTGGACTGGATGATCTTGGAGCTCTTTTCCAACCTTGGTGATTCTATGATTCTACAATTCTGATCTCAATTCTGCCATTGGATGAAACTGCCTTTCCAACAGATATTGAATAATGAGCAGGAACTTATTTGAATAGAAAGAAAAAACAAATTCCTTCTTTCTTTCTCATCAGCTACTGCTATGCTTCTTTTTCTTCAGAAGCATGGAATTGTTCCATATACCTTGATCACAGCATTAGAATCCTGCTGAGTAGATGGCAATGGTTATGTTTATGAAGACTGGCTGAATCCTTCTTCATCTCAACCTCAACTCTCAGTGGAAGGTGCATGGTTTTTGAACAGGTGATTGTTGACTCCACAGAAGTATGTTATACAAAATAATTTCTACCTTTGTTTGTTCTCCTGATTTCAGTATTTTTGCAATACTGGATATTTGGCTCTGAATCAAGAGGTATATCTATGTCAAGAGGATATGTAACTTGTCCCATTACTTCATTTCATCTGTGTTAAGACAAAGATACGAAGTCCTGCAGATATACAGAAACATTTAAATAGTGATTTAAATGATCCTTCAAGAAATGTATTTACATACGAATATTATCCACCAAATAGTAAATCTAGGATGACTATTTTTTCAAATAATGATGAAGATGGTATTTTGTTTCTGTATGAATATAATCCATATAATAATGAATATCCAGAAAAAACATATTTATGCCGCCTTAGTACTACAGAACAAAAGATAACATTATGCGAAGCCGTTAATATGGAATATTTAGGAAGAACTCTTAAATTTGACTCTTATGACATTGTTAATGAAGAAAATAATAAAAAAAATATAAGTAGTTTAAAAAACCCCAATCATAAAATTATTAAATCAAAATATGATAAGTTATTATTTAAAGAATATCCCTACCATCATATAAAAACAAAATACATATCATATTATAATAAAAAGAATATCTTATGTAAAAAAATTAATAATGATAATATGGAATGTATCGATGCTAATTACGGCGGACGTTTAATTTTCTTAGATGATGGATATTATGATTTACATAAAAAATATTTATATGTTCCCAATAATTGCTTAGGAGAAAATTTAAATTCTTCATGTTCTCCATATATATGCGATATCCAGGATACAAATGAGTTTGTTCCATGTGAATATGAAGAAATGAGTGTTGTAAAAAACATAAGGCCAATAAATAACATAATGCCAACAAAAATTATAATGCCAAAAAAAGACATGAGGCCAATAAATGAAATAATACCATGTGAAGACCTAATGCCATGTAAATACGTGAGGTCATATAAACACATGTTGCCACCATATAACATTATACCATTGAAAGGCATAAGGCCAATAAAAAACATAGGGCCAAATTCAAAAAATCCACACGCGATATCATTAAAGAATAAGGATATTAATCATGAAAATCGTTTGAATAATTCTGCACTCTTTGCAATGTCTTTTATGTCTTTTCTAGTTATATTCATTTTTTTTTTTTGCCTTTTATATAGGTTTTTATTTTTTTTAAATGTAATTTTTATATTTATTCTATTAAAATTTTTTTAATGCATGCAATACATGGATTGATATTTATAATAAAAAAAATTACAA
>NW_021628259.1:138732-147792 GCF_900005855.1 Plasmodium gallinaceum | reverse complement strand
CCATACAAGCATAATATTGCTATCTCTAATTCATCCATTTTAACTTTTTTTTTTTTTTTTTTTTTTTTTTTTTTTTTTTTTAAAAACATATATTTTTAATTATAATGTTATAAATAATGTTTAACACTTAATTACATTTTATTAAAATTAACAAAAGTACACAATTAATATAATACAAGATAAAATTATATAAATAGTAAACACGTGAAAATTTTATTATACTTCTTTTCTTAAATTATCTCTTTAAAATTAATAATGTAAATTCCATACAAAAGAAACTCTTTTGTCAAAAAGAAAAAAAATACTTATATATTTTTTTTTTTGTTTTTCTTTTTTTCTTTTCAACCTTTTTTTTTTTTTTATCTGACGCCTGTAAGGCTATTTATTTTCCATATAGCTATCACATTTTATCCTCAAAAAGGTTAATAATCCTTTTTATTAATCATTCTGCTATTATACTGAACAGATTAATAAAGAGCATGTAAAGTTAACTTTACTAGTTTAATGAATTTAAATTTAATTTTAATGCTATAAACCAGTATACTGTTTTATATATAGTTTATTTCATTGACAACTTATTGTTCTTAAAAGACATTAATTTAATAAAAAGCATGTATTTTTATTAAAAATTTAAATCCTTATTAATTATCGATTTAAATTACATATACTTATAATATTATGAGTAATATTTAGAAATTTAAGTTCATTGCTCTTACATTAAAAAAAAAATTAATTAACCCCAATGCAAAATAAATTATTTGAATTATACAGAACATTAAAATTTTATTATTTTTGACATAAAATTTACTTATAAAAATTCGAACGAAAATTCATTACAAAGAAACTTTTTATCGAACAACGTTTCTTCTATTTTTCCTCTATTAATTAAATCACTTTAAAAAATGAATATGGATTTTTTTTTATATATTTAAATTTAGGAAAAAAAACAAAAAAAATTAACCAATTTCTTTTTTTTTTATCTAGTATTTAACAAAAGGAACCATTAATCTTTTGGAAAATAAAAAGTGATTGTTGTATAGAAAATAAATAGTCAGCCGTTCAAGCACGAGATAAAAGAAAAAAAAATAAGTTAATTTTTTTTTGTCCTATTTTAGTAAATTTAAAACACATGTATACATTTATTTTTTTGAAATGATTTTTTTTCGTCGAAGAATTAAAACGAAAGATTGTTTAAAAAATTTCCTTGTAGTACATTTTGTTTAAATTTATGTAAGAAAATTTTATATTTATAATAATAAAATTTTTATATTTTTTAATATTTATATAATTTAATTGATATTTCATTATTTAATTATATTTGTTAAAATCAATGGACTTGAATTGCAAAACAATATTCATAACATTATAAGTAAAATTAAATTAATTAAAAATTAATAATGAACAAGGATATAAATTTTTAATAAAAATAAGTATTTTTACCAAAGTAAATAAATGCCTCTTAGGAATAATAATTGATTAATAATATATAATATATAAACACAGTTTACTGGTTTTTAGAATTAAAACTAAATATAAATTCTTTAAATAAATATAGAAAACTCTACATACTTTTTATTAATCTGTTCAATATTACAAAAAAGTTATTGAATAGACATTTAATAAATCAACCAGCAAGTTAACAAAAAGAATGTAGAATCACTATTAAGAGTTTTATTGATTTAAGTAACACATCAATGCTATAAATCAGAAACTATATTTATGCAATTTACATCATTGATTATTTATTTACTTTAGTAAAAATCACTATATTTTTATAAAAAGCATAAATCCTCATTGATTATCAGTTTTTAAGTACAAAACATATAATTATTATTTCTAACGATTAATGTTTAAGAACTCAATTCTTTGAAATAACAAAAAAAAANAAAATCAATATATTTTTATTAAAAGCATAAATCCTCATTGATTATCAGTTTTTAAGTACAAAACATATAATTATTATTTCTAACGATTAATGTTTAAGAACTCAATTCTTTGAAATAACAAAAAAAAAAAGAAAATAATAAAAATACATGCTTATATTATTAATAGAAACAACGAAAATTTAATTCTTAAAAATAGAAAATTTTCTCTGATAAATATATTAAAAAAAAATTTAAAAAATTTTTTTCCACAAAATTCATATCTTTCCAAATTCAAAAAAATAATTAATAATTCATGTTAAGAAAAATATATAAAAAATCACTAACTATTTTTTATTTATTTTTTTTAATTAGCTTTTGCGCATGGATAAATGTATATTTTCCATATTGCAATTAATTTTTTCATCATCAAAAAAGTTATTAAAGCCTTTTACTAACCATATATTTATTATCTATTGCTATATATTTTATTTTTACACTAGTATGATTATTTCATATACATTATTTTAAGATTGAAATATATATGATTTATTTTTATAAAAATAACTATGAGAATACGTATATATAAATGATTATTTATGTATGATTTATCTTTTTTTAATAGTTATATTATTGACTACCTTATTTATTTATATAATAATGTTACAATTACCAAATAATAATTATAAATAAGTTTTTTTTTCTTTTTTAACATTATCTTACTTATAATAAATGCAGTAATTTATACATTTAGTGGATTATTATTTGGATAATTTTAATTTTTAAATATTCAATACATATATTATTTAAAAGATTTTAATACAATGAAGCAGTATGTATAAATGTAAGATACTTTTATATTTTACATATTTTTAGTTACGAGAACTGCATATATATATTATATTAAAAAAATATAAATCATAAAAACATACTTCTATTAAAATTAAGACTATTTTTTAAAGAAAAAAGAGAGTTAAAATATTATAACGGTAGTATTTATGCATATACTTTTTTATTTATGATATATCAAAGATTCTTATGAATTAAATTAAAAAAATAAAAATTATTAAAAAAATTCTTCATTAATGTTCATAAAGATGTTTTATAGCACTTGAATATTTAAGAAAAAAATAATATTTGAAAGGGACAATTGATGAGCTCTTTGTTACTATATATGTGATTTATAAGTTGCTCGTTCAGTGACCTTCCTAGTGTAGAACAAATAAATTAATAAAAAGCATATAGAAAAAGTTCCACTTATTTTATTTTCATCAAACTATTCACTTTTATTAATTATTTCAAATATTAAATATGTGAATTATTTACTATTGTTTTTAATTTACACTATATCACACTTTATATTAAACTCTTAATTTTTCAAAAAAAAAAAATTAAAAGAATATATGAACATTTTTATCTTAGTTTATATACTTTTAGAGCAAGCTGTTTTTTTAAATGTATTTACTTTTAGTGAAAATATTTTTTTTTTTTAATATACGTACTTTGTTTACATGTTTATGTGTGCACATTTCCTTGAATTTTAATACAAACAATTAAAAATGTTTTTTTTCATTTTATTTATTTAAATATTACTAAAAATAAGTTTATTATACTATTTATGGGCCAATAATTGAGTTACCTAAAATTTATAACAAGATAAGGGAATATAAAAAAGTTGCAATATAAATATATAAAACTAAAATAAAATAAAAAATAAAATAAATACATTCTCATGATAATAAGAAATTATCAATTAAGCATATAAAGGCTAAAAAAAAGCACAAATAATTTTTTTTTTTATATTTAATTAGAAGATTATGAAAATATACATACAAAAGGTTATGTTATAATTCTGCTCTATATTTATTTATTGATACATTTTATATCCTAATAAAAATGTATGACCTTGTATTTTATAGGAAAAAATACGATGTATTTAATAAAAAATACATCATTACAGTTAGTATAATAAATAACATTTTTATTAAATTTAAAATTTATATTTGTTATTATTAGTTACAAAAAAAGAAAATTCATAAAAATATATTTTTACAATATGTTTCCTATAAAAAAGAATATTCTTAATAGTTTTTAGATTAATTAAAAGAGTGAATTCGCAAAAAAATAATCAATCGTTTTTTGAAACATGCTTTTTACTATATATATATTATTAAAACAATAGTTTTTTTTTTTTTTTTTAATTGTGATTAATTTATTTAAAGTGCTTTTTGTAAGATATATAATTATAATTTCTTTAAAATATATATGTTTTCCCTTTTTCTTTTGAATTTTTGCATTTCATAAATTTTTTTTATTGAGTGAAATAAATGAAAAACAAATTTTTTTTAAAAAATAATTATAATAACAAAAAATAAATATATATTTATATATAATGTATTAACATATATTAATAACTGAAATAAAAAAAAACATTAACATAAATAAAAGTATAATAGAAAAACCAAAATAGTTATGTTTAAAGTAAAAATATACACAATTAAAATTAGTTTCATATTAAATTAAAAATGACAATAAATATAGTATATTGCATGAAAAACACATGCATAGAACAATTTCTAATTTAATGATTTTTATTTTTTGATGGAGATATAATATCTCTAATATTTCTAAATTTATATCTATAAATCATAAATACTAAATATAAAAAAGATTGAAGTTTAACGAGATTTAATGAAAAAAATTAATATTAAACCAAAAAAAAAAAAAAAAAAATAAAAAAAGTTTGTTGACATTAAATATATAACATTTACAATTTTAATTTGTTTCAAATTAACAATAAATAATTATTTTTATCTATTTTAAGGATAAATATAATTTTAATGAAACATTTTTAAAATAACTTTACATACTTTTGCGCTTTTTTTTAACTTACAAACATACATTCTTATTTATTTTATTTTTTGAAAAATTAACAATATTAATCTTGCATAAAGTAAATGTAATATTATGCATAATTCTGAAAAATTAGGAATTGTATTTCATGTAAAAAATTATTTATTACCTTAAAAACTTAAATAATTTACAAAGATTCTAATATCATATAAAGTAATATTACAAATATCTAACTTAGCATTAGTGGAAATAAAAACAATTTTGTAAGTGGATTAATAACTCTTACTTTATTATTATATTATAATAGTATTGAAATGAAAGCATTTACTTTATGTTTAAAGATTTTTACATTTCTTATTTTAACTTGGATATTTCATTGCTTTTACAACGTAATTTAATATTCATATAAAAAAAAATATATATAGATATATTTTGTTTCTAATAATTTCTAAAATTTTATTTAATTTATTACTTTGACAGTAAAAAAAAAAATTTAAACAATTATTATATTATCTCATAGTATGATTCCTGTAGGTCCTTTATTGATAAAGATACATTACTAATAAATAACAAGTTAAAAGATAAAAGATTATTAGCTGAGGGTAATATATTGGAGAAAAATCAAACACATATTATAGAACGTAAAGAACATTATCAATATGGTGAAAAAGATAACAAGAATGAAAAGCTGATTAATTTGAAGAACATGTATAGTGTGTATTATAGTGCTATTTATCTATTAATGTGTGAACTGTTTTTTATAGAAACAAATGAAATTTGTAGTAAATGTAAAGAACAAATGTTGAGTTTTTATAGGAGCAATAATTCATATACGAAGTATCTTGAGCCACTTTAACTGATTTACTAAAATAATAATATAGCTGGTAAAAAAAAAATAATTGATATAATTTTATAAAATATTCGCTTATATTATGATAAATTTTTATGTAAATATAAAGAACAGGAAAAAGTAAAATAAAAAAGAGAAATTAAAAAATAAAAACTAAAAAATTTATTAAAAATAAACTTTCATAATCCTTAAGAAAATAAAAATAAATAATTGAAAAAAAAAGCTTAATTAACCATGCACAAGTGATAGTTTAAGAAAAATCAATATTTTGCTTTACATTTTTTTTTAGAAATACATTTTATTTTATTTAAAAAATAAAATAAAATTATAGAAAGAGAAAAAATTTTTAGAAAGAAACATTTTCATGAGAAAATTAAATATTTTTGATAGTGAAATTTTCGTTTTTAGTGATACTAATATAATTTAAATTTTTTTTTGCTCTTTTAAAAAAAAGTAAACATGAATAACTGAAAATTATTCATTAAAGTTATATAATGGAATATTTTGTAAATATAAATTAATGATCAATGAAAATTTATGTCCTCAATAAAAATATAGGATTTTTATTAAAAAAAAATAAATTCTCAATGAGCCACATAATTTACAGTTTATTGGTTTATATCATTAAAGTTATATTTAAATTCATTAAATCAGTAGATAAAATTCTGCATTATCTTCACTAATTTTTCTATTCATTACTTGCCTTATTAATTACTATTTCAATTATTCTAGTAGTCCTAAATAAACAAATTAACAAAGAATGTGTGAAAAAATTTTACTTATTATTTTTGATTTAAAATATAATACAATTATTCACTATTATTAATTAACATAATATTACTATTGAGTTTTTTAATTGTCAATGTTTTATTTCATACAATATACCATGTATATCACCTTTCTACGCTACGTTTTTAATCTTTCAAAAAAATAATATTCTACATCATTTCAATGAAAAAAAAAATATTTAGATTACTATTTTATTCTTAATAAAAAACTAAATAAAAAAAATGATTATCAAAAAAAAATATAATAAAATACATCTACATTTCTTTCTGGTGTATATACTTTCTGAGTGAGTATTATTTTTTTTTTTTATATATCTACATTTGTTATATTTATTTTTTTTTTTTTGTGTAAGCACTTATGTATGCACATTTTATCATACTGGCTAGAACAAAATAAGATGTTTTTATCTATATTATTTATTTAATATTATTATAAACAAGTTGATAATATTATTTATAGATAAATAATGCAAAAAGCATTTCATCTATTATATTGGTTTGTAAAAAAAGTCAAAAGAAAAATTATCATAGATTGTAGTTACATAAATAGATATGTAATTGATAATTCATGTGTTCACTTCATGAAAAGAATTATTCTCAACATTTTTTATTAAATAGATTTCGAAAATACATCTTAATAGTCGATTTAGGAACGTACAATTATTTTAAAATATTGAAGATGCACTTGAATTATACTATTTCAACGTAAAACATTTGTATACAATTTACTGTAACTTGGACTAAAAACTACTACTACACATATTTAAAGAATAAAGAGCATTTTTATTAACTTAATTCATAAAAACAATGTAATTTTGTGTAGTAATAGCATCATGATTTGAACAAAGAACATAGTTTAACACATTAATATATTAGTAAAACTAAATAAGTTATTGATTAACAAAAAACATTATTATATATTTCGAAAATAAAAAAAAATTGGCTGTATGTAAAATATATACTTACCTATGTAAATGCTAGTTAAAAAGAAATTATTAAAAATTAATTTATATTTTTTATTTTGAAAAAGTTAAAAAAAAAAAAATAATAAAATATTTTTATTTTTTGGTTAATAAAAAAAATTACTTTTTTTGGGAATGAAAAAAACTATATATAAAATAGACCGCCATGCAAGCTTTAGATAGAAGAAAGAGATAAAAAAAAAAAAAAAGAGAAATTATAAAAAAAAAAAAATATCAGAAGTATGTTTATTTGACAAAAGGGTTTAATTTGTAGGAAATATATATTTAAAATTTTTAAGCGAAATTTTGTAAAAAGCAATAGTATAATCTTAATATACATATCATTAATATAATTGAAATTTATATTTTCATAATTGTGCACATTTATTAATACTAACATAATACACTTAAATGTAAAGCATTATTTGTAATATTGCAAATAAAAATATATATAACTACAAATAAATAATTAGTGAGCATTTATGTCCTTAATAAGCACAGTAAAATTCTTATTAAATTAAATAATTATTTCTTAATAGCTATTAGATCCACAACAAAATAGAATGCATAAATACATTTGTTTGTAATATTGGAAATTTTTTGTGAATTTATTAAATTCGTAGATGTAACTCTACATGCTATTTATTAATTTGATTGTTGAGTACTTGGTTTATTAACTGGATATTCGGTGACTTTGCTAGAGTACTGAACAAACAAATTAATAAATAGCATGTAGAGTTGCCTCTACGATTTTGATATATTTATATATACTTTTATATGCTTTGAACGAGTGATTCTTAATTATGTAATCTACTTCATTCAGCATTCTTTAATTTCAATAGTCATTTATTTACTTTAATAAAAATCCTTATTTTTATTAAAAATTTAAATCCTTATTGAACATTAATTATTAATTAATGGTAAATTACTACTTTATTAGTTAAGTTATATTCAGCAATTAATATATATTGCTGTTGAATTAACAAACATAAACAATTAGTGACAATACAAAAAATTATATATATATTAATTACATGAAAATTTTATTGTTGTTTTGTACAAAATTATCTTTTATAAAATTCATCACAAAAGCTATTTAATTTCTTTCCCAAAAAAAAAATTCTTTTTTTTTTTTAAAAAAAAAGGTACAAACAAAAAATAAAATCACCAATCTTCTTTATGTGTGTGTACATAACCAACTTAGTATTCTTCACTTAACTAGTACTTTTATTTTCCAAAAAGGTTAATAAAGCCTTTTATTAACCATATAGACAAATCTGCATGATCTTTATAGATCTGTTTGTTCAACACTCTACAAAAATCATTGAATAAGCAATTAATAAATTACTAACATACATATATAATATATTTTAATTTATTTGCGTAAGAAAAAATAAAGAATATATATAATTAAAATAAAGAACAATAAAAACTAACATATATGTTGAAGAATATTCTACAATAAAAAATAATAATGATAAATATAATATTTTGTTTTAAATAAAAAATATAAATATATAGATATAAATGTGACACAATTATAAAGGATTTTCATATTATTGGAATGCATGCATTCATTATACAAAGTATTACATAATACATATATCTCAAAATATATTTAATTTTATATAAAGCTACTAGAGCTTCTTTATATAATTTTTATAAATGAAAGGGTAATGATTACACATATATATATTTCGTTTTATTAAAGAATAAAGAAAAAATATTGATATATTTTTAAGATT
>NW_021628259.1:124483-137601 GCF_900005855.1 Plasmodium gallinaceum | reverse complement strand
AAAACTGTTAGTATGTTTAATTATTACATAATTATAAAACAAAAACTTAAAAATGTCATCAAAAAAAAAACAAAAAAAAAAATAAAAATGTATTTATAGAATATGTATCTATTTTGTTGTGACATTTATTTCTCTTTATTACCATAATCCTTCTAATGTTTAATTTAAATTAACTTCACATTTTTTATTTAATTAGTAATAATTATCATAATAAGTTAAACGAGGATAAAATTGCATGTTTTGAATAAATAATTTATAAAAAAAGAAAAATAAATAAAAAAATATATAAAAATAAAAAAAAAAAATTTTAAAACCTATATAATTGTATCTAAATATAAACTATTCTAAAAATATTTTAAGAAAAAAAAGAATATAACATTTTTTTTTTTGCATATCTAAATAATTTTTTATATTATTCTCTTTTAATTTAAATAAAAAAATTAAATAGAAAAATGAAAAGGAATATTTTTTTTTTGTAAGTATAAAAGATTAACTAAAAATTTATTATTTATTGATTATTTAAACAATATATCTATTATGAAAAATATAATTAAAAATATATAATAAATAAGAGGTTATAGTATATAATTAATAATTTTAGGATTTAAGATGTGGGATTTAGAATTTTAAATTTAAAATTTTTATGTTTTAGTTATAGATTTAGCTTTTAATAGACATTTCTGCGTTAAAATTTAAAAAAAAATTTTAAAACTAATTTTTTTTTCAAAAATCATATTGTTTTAAATTATTTGTTAATTTCTAATTTATATTTCCATATTTTTTGTTTTTAACTTATATTATCCTTACTGAAAAAAAGGGAAATATTTTAATATTCATTAAAAAAAACATTACAAATAATTTCTCAATAATTTTTTTTACATTTTTAAAGATACTAAAAATGGCACTTAATCATAGTGATGCTATTAGTATTGAATCTAGTGAGAGACTAAATGAGGGAGATTCAACTGCAGGTTTCGCTCATAGGGCAATTAAAGATGAAACTGCTTCAATACCAGAAAATCCATTACATGATGATTTGAATTCACGTGATGCCATTCAAAATCCATCTAAAGATATCAATTTGGATTCAGCAACATCAAAAAATCTTCTTCACAAAAAGTCGTTAAGTATTTTTCAGTTAGTTATCATTATTATTGCTTTCCTTCGTTTTAAGGTAATATAAAGTTTATAATTATAAACATTATATATATTATAAAAAAAAAATTTTAAATCATTTGTAATAATTTACAGAGACCTCACTCTCTTAAATTGAAAGCTAAACATGAGAGAGATAGGTTGCAGAAGATATGGGATAATAGCAGTAAAGAGATGAAAGGTGATTTGGAAGAGAAAATGCTAGAAGAAAAAAAAAAAATGGAAGAGAATGAAAAGAAACTGCTAAAAAAACTAAAAAAAATAGAAGTGCGGGAAAAGATAATTCTAAAAAAAAAGGAAGAGTGGGAAAAGAGAACGCTAAAAGAAAAGCAAGAGTGTGATGAGAGTATTCTAAAAGAATTGGAAGAGTGGGATAAGCGAATTCTAATAAAAAGGGAAGATTGGGAAAAGAGAATGCTAATAGAAAAGGAAAAATTGGAAAAGGAAATACTAAAAAATAAGGAAGAGGGGGAAGAGAAAATGCTAAAAATAATGGAAAAGTTGGAAAAGAAAATGCTAAAAGAAAAGGAGAGTGGGTGGTTAATAAAAGGCTTCATTAACCTTTTTAGAAAATAAAAGGACCAGTTAAATGAAGCATACGAAGTTGATCATGCATACACACACAATAATAAAAAAAAATTGATGATTTTTTTTTGTTTGTACTTTTTAAAAAGAAAGTACAAAGACTGTCAGGAAAAAAATATTTGATAAAAAAATGTAAAAATAGTCAGGAAAAAAATTGATTAAAAAAAAAAAAAAATCAATTTTTTAAAATATAAATAAAAAAAAAATAAAAAAAAAAAAAAAAAAAGATTCTTTTTTTTTGGGGGAATGGAAGTATTAGATGAAATATTTTTATGATGAATTTTGTAAAAGAGAATTTTATACATATGACAATAAAATTTTCATGTAATTAATATATATATAATTTATTTTGTTTTTGTTAATAATTGTTTATGTTTGTTAATTCAACAGCAATATAAAATAATTGATGAATATAACTCATAACAAATAAACTAGTAATTATAATTAATTAATAATTAATGTTAAATAAGTATTTAAATTTTTAATAAAAATAAGGATTTTTATTAAAGTAAATAAATACTTATTGAAATAAAAGAATGCTGAATGAAGTAGATTATAGTTAAAGATCACTTCTTCAAAGCAAATAAAAATATATATAAATATACAAAAATCGTAGACACATCTCTACATGCTCTTTATTAATTGGTTTGTTCAATACTATACTAAGGTCCCCGAACACCCAGTTAATAAATCAGTGGGAAAATAAAATGCTAAAAGGAAGAGTTGGAAAAGAACATAATGGAAAAAAATGGAAAGTGGAAAAGAGAAGAAAATATGAAAGTTAATGAAGAAGAAAGTAAGTTGAATTTAATGTGGAAAAAAGAACTTGATAAGATAAAAGCAAAAGAAGGTAAAAAAATAAAAAAAAAATAAATATATATATAAATATTAATAGGAAAAAGCATTTATATAAGGTAATTATGAATTTTTTTTTTTTTTTGAAAATGTAGTATCTCATTTACTTTTAAATGTTTACAGAAGAAGCTTGTTAAACTAAATTTTATATATTTTAACATTTTTAATTTATTTATCTTTTTATTCTCTACTTGTTTTATTTAATATTAAATAAATATTGTAGATAGCATCTTTTAATATTTATATATTTCTGCTTTTATTAAAGATGAGGAATAACATAACTCAAAATGAAATATTCCTTAGTTTTCTTTCTAAAATTTGTTATGTATTTTAAATGTATGTGTTTTATGTATTACAAATTAATCTTAAGTATAGATAAAATGAAAGATTTACTTGTAGATAATTTTCAAAATATTGCTTTTTGTTAACCTAATACAAAGATATCTCTATTATAATTTAAACGAAACTTTATTTCATTCTTATCAATTTTTATATCAGAAAGATAATTTATTATCCATTTGCATATTCTATAATTTATATATCTGTTAAATATATAAAAAATATAATATATTATTATATAAATGCCATAAAATATATTCAATTAACCAAAAAAAAAAAAAAAAAGAAAGAAAATAATATAGTTTTTCAAAAAAGAGGATATATAATATATACATTACTTGTATTTAAACTTTATATTTTAAAAGAATCATTAAAATAAGATACAAAAAAATTTTAAACATAAAATGTTATATAATATTTTTCTTATTGTAATTTTTATGTTTATATTCCATTTATATTTATAAAAATTATTACATTTGTTTTTAATAATATTATTTAATAGTTTAATTTTTATTTTTATTTTTCATCAATGTATAGTGTAGCTTTGTTAATACTTTTATGCCAATATATGATTCTTAATAGTAAAATAGTAATAATTGAGTAAATGAAATATGTATAAAATTACCATTAATTACATCTTTAAAATAATTTAAATAATTATAACTTATGTAACTATATATGTTTAAATATCTTATATACAACTTATAATCCAATGCTCAATTTCTTTTTTATGTTATCTTAATTTTTTCAAGTTAAAATTTTAATTTTATCATAGTTAACTTTTTTTTTTAATTTTAATAGATTTTTCCAATTTAAATAAGTAATAATTTCATACAAAATTTGCTTTATTAACTGGGTGTTCGGTGACTTTGCTAGATTACCGAACAAACAAATTAATAAAGAACATGTAGAGATGCCTCTACGATTTTGGTGTATTTATATATACTTTTATATGCTTTGAACGAGTGATTCTTAATTATGCGCTCTATTTCGTTCAGAATCCTTTGATTTCAATAGGCATTTATTTACTTAAATAAAAATCCCTATTTTTATTAAAAATTTAAATCCTTATTGAACATTAATTATTAATTAATTGTAAATTACTAGTTTATTAGTTATGAGTTATATTCAGCAATTAATATATATTGCTGTTGAATTAACAAACATAAACAATTAGTGACAATACAAATTAATTATATGAATATTAATTACGTGAAAATTTTATCGTTATATATGTGAAAGTTTCTCTTACAAAATTCATAAAAACCATACTTCGTTTTCCAAAAAAAAAAAAAAAAACTTTTTTTTTTATTTTTATTTATTGGTAACAAATATTTTTTCAATTGATTTTTTTTTTATGAATTTTTTTTTCCTGACGATCTTTGTACTTTTTTTTTTAAACAAAGTACAAACAAAAAAAAATGGATCATTTTTTTTTTGTGTATGCATGACCAACTTCATATTCCGCATTTAACTAGTTCTTTTATTTTCCAAAAAGGTTAATAAAGCCTTTTATTAACCAATATCTTACTTAATTTGGCATTTAATTTTTTTAAGAAACATTTACTTTAATATAAATCCTATATTTTTATTAATAATTTAAATCCTTGTTAATTATCGATTTTAATTACATATATTTTATTTATAGCATTATGAATTATGTTTAGAAATTTAAACCAGTTGTTGTCAAATTAACAAACATAAATAATTAACAAAATACAAAATAAGTTATATGAATACTACGAAACATTAAAATTTTACTATTTTTATTATAAAATGTTCTTATAAAAATTCCAACAAAAATTAACTATAGAGAAACTTTTTAGACAACAACTGTTGTTCTATTTTATTCTGCAATAATTAATTCATTTTAAAAAATTAACTAATTTATTTTTTTTATCTAGAGTTTCACAAAAGGTACTATTAATCTTTTTGAGGGTAAAAAGTGATAGCTGTATGGAAAATAAATAGTTATCCATGCAAACGTCAGATAAAAAAGAAAAATTAGTCTAAAATAGTTATTCAAAAAGTATGCAAACAAAAAATATATGTATACAGATACTTGCGCTTAAAGTGAGCGCACTTAAAAAAAAATAAATAAATAATAATATTTATTTTGTGTCGGTACTTACAATTGAAAAAAAATATAAATTATGATTATATTATTTTTATTACTAAAAAAAAATATAATCTTAAAAAAAAAATTAGTTTTTCTTTTTTTTTTTTTGGAGGATAATGTGCAAATTCACTATAGAATGTATGTTTATATTTTAAGTTAAAATGTATTATTAAGGAAATTACATTTTAGAGTGTTACTTATATTAAAAAAAAAATAATTAACTAATAAGTCATATTTAATGTTTCTTATAAAAAATAAAAAATTCTATATTAAAATTAAGTGGTGCTTACACTATATTTTCCTTATTAATTTATTTGATTGACACGAGAAATTCAATTAAACAACCATTAATGAATCATGGATATAAATAATTTCTTTTCCTTAGGAATATTATCTTATTTGTAATAATTATAATAATTTTATTACTTCCTGAACTTTTATTTATATAATTTATGTTTCTATATCTCCAATACACACAAAAAAAAAAAAAAAAAAAAAAAAAAAAGGATTTATAAGAGGACATATTGTGTAATATTATTAAAAAAGTAGGAATATTTAGATATGATAAATAAATCTAATAAAACAAAATAAAGTGGATAATCTAAAATTAAAAATTAAGGAAATAAAAAACCAAAAAAAAAAAAAATAAAAAATAAAATAAAATGAGATAATATTTAACAAATGTATAATATAAATAAATTATTAATTTATTAAAAAGTTTTATTCTTAATTAAATATAGAGAGATTCAGCAAATATTCCAATAAACAAAAAAAAAAAAAAAAAAAAAAAAAAAAAATAGGATTTAAATTTTTAATAAAAATAAAGATTTCTATTAAAGTAAATAAATGCCTATTGAAATTAAAGAATGTTGAATGAAGTAGATTACGTAAATAAGGATCACTCATTCAAAGCATTTAAAAATATATATAAATACATCAAAACCATAGAGGCTGCTCTACATGCTCTTTATTAATTTGTTTGTTCAGTACTCTAGTAAAGTCACCGAACACCCAGTTAATAAAACACTACTTTAATAAAAATCCCTATTTTTATTAAAAATTTATATTCTTGACGATTATCAATTTTATTTACATATATTTTACTTATACTGTTATGAGTAATTTTTATCAATTCTAATACATTTCTATCAAATTAAAAAAAAATAAATAATTATAGAAATACAAAATAAATCCTATAAATACTACAAAACACGAAAGTTTTATTATTGTTAATGTTAATTTTTCTGATATAAATTTAAAAGAAAAATATACTTTATGTAACTTTTTGTCAACAATTTTTCTATTTATTAACCATAAATCATTTTTTAAAAAAAATAAACATATTTTATTTTAAACTATTTAAAGATTACCAAAAGAAAATAAAAAAAAATTAGCAACTAATTTTTTCTTCTTTTTTTTATATATTTTTTGCATGGCTAACTATATATTTTCCGAACTCATTAATAAATCAGAGCTATAAATAATTTCTTTTCCTTAGGAATATTATCCTATTTATAATAATTATAATCATTTTAACACTTCATGTACTTTTATTTGTACAATTCAATTTCTATATCTCCAATTGGTTAATAAAAGGCTTCATTAACCTTTTTGGAAAATAAAAGGACCAGTTAAATGAAGCATACGAAGTTGGTCATGCATACACACACACAAAAACAAAAAAAAATTGATGATTTTTTATGTTTATACTTTTTAAAATAAAAGTACAAAGACTGTCAAGAAAAAAAAATTTGATAAAAAAAATGTAAAAATAGTCAGGAAAAAAATTGATAAAAAAAAAATAAATTGAAAAAAGATTTGTTAAAAATAAATAAAAATAAAAAAAAAAAAAGAATTCTTTTTTTAAGGAATGAAATATTTTTATGATGAATTTTGTAAAAGAAAATTTTATATAGATAACAATAAAATTTTCATGTAATTAATATTTATATAATTTATTTTGTTTTTGTTAATAATTATTTATGTTTGTTAATTCAACAGCAATATAAAATAATTGCTAAATATAACTCATAATAAATAAACTAGTAATTATAATTAATTAATAATTAATGTTAAATAAGTATTTAAATTTTTAATAAAAATTAGGATTTTTATTAAAGTAAATAAATGCCTATTGAAATAAAAGAATGCTGAACGAATTAGATTACAATTAAAGATTACTCGTTCAAAGCATATAAAAAAATATATAAATATACAAAAATCGTAGAGGAATCTCTACATGCTCTTTATTAATTGGATTGTTCAGTGCTATAGTAAAGTCCCCGAACACCCAGTTAATAAAACACCAATACATACACTATTCAAATCATTTTAATATAATGTAATATCGATATTAAATATAAGACACTTTAATATTTTACATATTTTTACTAGTAAGAACAACTTCTACATATAGTATTAAAAAATTATAAATCATAAAAAATGTACTTTTATTAAATTTATGAGTATTTTTTAGAGAAAAATTAGTGTTAAAATATTAAAAATTATAGTATTTATACACACCACTTTTTATTAATAATACGTCAAAGATTCTAACAAATTAAATTTAAAAAACATAAATTCTTATTAAAATTCTCCACTAATTTTTACAAAGATGCCTTATGAAATTTAACCTTTTAAGAAAAAAGTTATATTAGGAAGGTACAATTATTGAATTAATTTATGCTTTTTAATAAAAGGCTTCATTAATCATTTTGGTAATAAAAAGGAATAGCTATACGAAGAATACGTAGTTGATAACGCAAACGAAAAAAAAAAAAAAATTATTGAATTTTTTTTTATTATTTTTTTAATAAATGGAGATACGTAAAAAAAGAATATATTCATTTTTTTTAAAAAGATTTAATGAAGGAGAGAAAATTGCTAAAATAAAAATCGGGAATAAGATTTAGTACCAATAAAAATGGTATCTTAAATAGATAAAAGATATTTAGATACAAAAGAGTTTAATTTGCATAATATTTATATTTTTAATTTGTGAGACAAAATTTTATACATATAACCATAAAACTTTTACGTAATTAATATTCATATAATTAATTTGCATTTTTACTAATTGTTAATGTTTGTTAATTCAACAGAAATATATTTAAATTTCTGAACATAACTCATAACAATGAAATAAATAAATTACAATTAAATAATAATCTTTATTCAATAAGGATTTAAATTTTTAATAAATATAAGGATTCTTATTTTGTAAATAATGCCTATTGAAATCAAAGAATGAGGAACGAAGTAGAGCACATAATTAAGAATTACTCGTTCAACGCATATAAAAATATATATAAATACAACAAAATCGTAGAGTTAAATCTACATGCTCTTTATTAATTTGTTTGTTCAGTACTCTAGCAAAGACATCTAACACCCAGTTAATAAATCAATACTATACAAATGAGTTACCTAAATTTCGTAAGTAAAATGAAAAATAAAAAAGCGTGCTATAAATATATAAAACTAAAAATAAAAAAGAAAATAAACACATTGTAATAATAATCAACACTTATCAAATAAATATATAAAGGCAAAAAAAAAAAAAATAAATAAATTTTTTTTGTATTTAATTAGAAGATTATAATAATATATATGCAAAACGTTATTTTACAATTCTGTTTTATCTTTATTTATCATAATTTTTATATCACAATAAAAAGGCATTCTTCTGAATTTTATAAGAAAAAACCTATTATATTTAACTAAATATATATTTTCATATTCAGTAAATAATATTTATATTAAATTTGAAACTGATAAGTATTACTCGTAAAAAAGTAAATTTATAAAAATGTATTTTTAGAATAAATTAAGTAACTTTTTCAAAAAAAATAATTTTTTTTAAAAAATATTTTTACTGTAAATATATGATTAAAAAAATAGTATTTTTTTTTTTTTTTTAAATTGTAATTAATTTATTTGACTTTTAAATGTGATTTTTATAAGATTTGTTATTATAATTTCTTTAAAGTAAATAACTATTTTCACTTTTTCCTTTGAATTTAATTACTTAATAAATTTTTTATTTTTTTTCAAATATTTTAAAAAGTAATTTTTTTTAAAAAATTGATATAACAAAAAATAAATATATGTATATATTGTGTAAATATTTATCATTAATAAAAATAAAAAAAAAAGAATTAAGATAAAAAAATGTTTAATAGAAAAATCAAAAAATGTTATATTTAAAAGAAAAATATTCATAAACAAAAATTAGTTTTATATTAAGTGAAAAATTGTGACAACTGTAGTGTACTGCATGATAAATACATGCGTTTAAAATTTTTAATTTATAGAGTTTTTTTTTCTATTTTTGATGGAGATATATCTATATAATATATGAAGATTTATTTTTTGTAAATCATAATATACTGTATATAAAATAATTTAAAGTACGACATAATTCACAGAAATTGGTAGTTTAGAAAAAAAGAATAAAAAAATCCTTTAACATTAAATGTATATCATTTATAATTTTTATGTGAATTAAATTAAAAATATTTAATTTTTTTATATAATTTAAAGATAAATAAAATTTTAATAAGATATTTTCAAAATAACTTTATCCGATTTATTATATTTTTTATGTATTTGTTAATTAATATTATTATTTTATTTTTTAAAGAATTAAGAATATTATTCCTATCTAAAGAAACCATAATATCATATGTAATAATAAAAAATTAGAAATTACATTTCTCATATAAAAATTATTTCCTATTTTTTAAATTTTAGAAATTAATGTAAGTTATAATAATATCTAGATTAATATTACTAATCCATAATTTAGTATTATTCAGAATTGAAACAGTTTTACACCTGAATTTACAACTTCCACTTGAATATTATTTAATAAATATATTAATATGAAAACGTTAACTTTATATTTAAAAATTACTACATTCCTTCTTTTAATATGGATGTATCAATGTTTTTATAACGTAAGTTAAAATTTTTACAAAAAATATACATATAGATATATTCTATTTCTAATTCTTTTTAACATTCCATTTGATTTACTATTCTAACAAAAGAAACATTCCTTTAAAAAATTTTTATTTAATCCATAGTGTGATTCCTATAAAACATTGATTGATAAATATATATTGCAAACAAAAAATAAGTTAAAATATGAAAGAATATTAACAGAGGGTAACACAGAAGGAAAAGAGCAAACAAACGCTCAAGGAGGTCTAAAAGAATGTCCATTAGATAGTGAAAAAAAAGAAAGTATGGATCCGGATAAATACAAGAATCCGTGCGATCCACGTAATAGAGTCAATACTCCATCATTGTTCGAGAGATTTAATAAAAAAGCAAAAGAAATAGACCCTAAATTGAGAAACCAAGAATTGAATATTGAATTGAGTAAAATTTCACATGACAATGTTAATCCATTTTCAAAAATTTATGAACGAAATATTCCAGATGAAGGAAGACAAATATTAATTCTTAGTAATACGCAAGATCACTCAGAATTAAAGAAATTATTAGACGTATTTAAGAGTGAGATAAGAGACAATGAAGCAGAATCCGAATTTAAGAAAGAAGTGAGAGACAATAGAACAGAATCCGAATCTGAGAAAGAGATGAGAGACAATAAAACAGAATCCGAAACTGAGAAAGAGATGAAATACAATAAAACAGAATCCGAATCTAAGAATGATATGAGAGACAATATAACAGAATTCAAATGGAGTAATGAGATGACAGACTATGAAACGGAATGCGAATCTGAATCTGAGAATGAAATGAGAGAAAATAAAAAAAAAAAAAAGAAATCAAATATTTTGAAATTTCTTTTTTGTTGTTGTTATAACCATTAAGAGAAAAAAATTAATGTTTTAACAGAGAATATAGGATTATTAATGCACAAGATTTACTTAAAAAAAAGAAAAGTTAATATTTTGTCTAAATTTTTTTTATAGAGATATATTTTATTTTTTATAAAAAGCAAAATTAAATGAGAAAAATTTTTTAGAAAGAAAATGTTTCATGTGAATATTTTTTAATTTTTAAGACTAATTTTTTCATTAAGTAATATTAATATAATTAAATTTTTTTTTTATTATTTATGTATTTTAATTATTTTTCAAAGCAGTGATCTAAATTACTGAAAATTACTTATAAAAAGCAATAAATATTTTGTGCTTAAAAATTAACAATCAATGAGAATATGTGTTTTTAATAAAAATACATAATTTTTATCAAAGTAAATTCACAATGAACCGCATTATTGTAGTTTATTTGTTTATATCATTAGTATTAGATTTAAAATCCATTTAATTACTAGAGAAAACTCCATATTCTCTTTAATAATTTCTTCTTCATTACTCTAGCAAATTCATTGAATGATAATTTAATAAATTAAAAATGTAAATTATGGAAAGTAAATAAATCAGGTAGTAAATGTAGAGGTGATTTATTAACTGAGTGTTCGCTGACTTTATTAGAGTACTGATTTATTAACTGGGTGTTCGGTGACTTTGCTAGAGTACTGAACAAAAAAATTAATAAAGAGCATGTAGAGATGCCTCTACGATTCTTGTATATTTATATATATTTTTATTTGTTTTGAACGAGTGATCTTTAACTATAATCTACTTCGTTCAGCATCCTTTTATTTCAATAAGTATTTATTTACTTTAATAAAGATCCTTATTTTAATTAAAAATTTAAATACTTATTAAACATTAATAATTAATTAATTATAATTACTATTTTATTTGTTATGAGTTATATTCAGCAATTATTTTATATTGCTGTTGAATTAACAAACAAACAATTATTAACAAAAACAAAAAAATTATATAAATATAATTACATGAAAATTTTATTGTTATATGCATAAAATTTTCTTTTGCAAAATTCATCATAAAAATACTTCATTTAATTCCTCCATTTCCCAAAAAAAAAAATCTTTTTTTTTTTTTCTTTTTTTTTTTTTTTTTATTCTCCTAGTAACAAATATTTTAAAAAATTGATTTTTTTTAATCAATTTTTTTCCTGACTATTTTTACATTTTTTTTTATCAAATTTTTTTTTCTGACATTCTTTGTACTTTCTTTTTAAGAAGTACAAAAAAAAAAAAAAATCATAAATTTTTTTTATTTTTGTATGTGTATGCATGACCAACTTCATATACTTCATTTAACTAGTCCTTTTATTTTCCAAAAAGTTTAATGAAGCCTTTTATATACCACAAAGTCACCGACACCCAATAAATAAAGCAATGGTTTAGGGTTATAACGCCGATGTTTTCCTTGTACCTGAATAGAAACTTTGTATTTGTTGTTAGGTTCCATGATTTTATTTTTTTTTTCAAGAGTCTTGTTTTATTTCTTAATACTTTTTCGAACTCTTTTTTATTTTCCTTATCTTTTAAGTTAGGTGTTTTAATAAAATTCTGAATAATTTCTTTATTCCAATTCTCTAATTCATCCTCCTTTACTTCGGGTTTAACTTCCATGATATATATATGTTTATCCTTTTTTTTTTATTATGACATATCCTAATTCGTCCATTACTGCTCAATAAAAGGCTTCATTAACCTTTTTGGTAATAAAAAGGATTAGCTATATGAAGAATACGTAGTTGGTTTTGCACAAGCGGAAAAATAAAAAAAAATAAAAAAAAAAAAAAAATTATTAAATTTTTTTTATTTTTTCTTTTAATAAATGGATATATGTAAAAATAAATATATTTATTTTTTTTAAAAAGATTTTATAAAAGAGAGAAAATTGGTAAAATAAAAATGGAGAGTAAGATTTAGTACCAATAAAAATGAGATCTTAAGGAGATAAAAACATTTACACATAAAAGAGTTTAATTTGCATAATATTTATATTTTTAATTTGTGAGAGAAAATTTTATATATATGACAATAATATTTTCGCGTAAATAACATTTATATAATTAATTTGCATTTTCACTAATTGTTTATGTTTGTGGTTAATAAAAAGCTTCATTAACCTTTTTGGCTATAAAAGGACTAGCTATGTGGAGAATACATAGTTAGTTGTGCTAACTAAAAAAAAAAAAAAAAAAA
>NW_021628259.1:100813-123483 GCF_900005855.1 Plasmodium gallinaceum | reverse complement strand
ATAATTAATGTTAAATAAGTATTTAAATTTTTAATAAAAATAAAGATTTTTATTAAAGTAAATAAATGCCTAATGAAATTAAAGAATACCGAATCAAGTAGATCACATAATTAAGAATCACTTGTTCAAAGCATATAGAAATATATATAAATACATCAAAATCGTAAGAGTAACTCTACATGCTCCTTATTAATTTGTTTGTTCAATAATCTAGCAAAGTCACCGAACATCCAGTTAATAAATCAATATTATAGATCCTTTAATATAATAATAAAATGATTCATAAGTTATAACTATTGGAAATAATTTTTTCTATATTGTGCTTTATTTCCGCTAAATACCACTAAGTTTTATTGACGTACAGTGAACATATTTAGCTTTATCTATATTGTTTATATTGGTTAATACATTGATCTATAAACAATATTATTGACCTTTTTTGTATAATATTTAGACGAACAAATAGAATAAGAACATTTTATTTTGTGCATGCTAATTCTCAAGGACAATTTGCTATCATAAATGTTTGCTCTAAAATAGTTATTCAAAAAGTATGAAAACAAAAAATATATGTATATACAACCTTGCACATAAAGTGAGCGTACTTAAAAAAAAATAAACAAATAATAATATTTTTTTTTTGTGGGTATTAACAATTAAAAAAAAATAAAATCTTAAAAAAAAAAAATTAGTTTTTCTTTTTTTTTCTTGGAGGGTAATGTGCATACTATTATAGAATGTATATTTTCATTTTAAGCTAAAATGTAATTTTAAGGAAATTACACTTTAGAGTGTTGCTTATATTAAAAAAAAATTATTAACTAATATGTTATATTTAATAATCATTAATAAAAATAAAAATTTTATATTAAAATTCTCCATTAATATTTACAAAGATGTCTTATAAAATTTAACCTATTGAGAAAAAAGTTATATTAGGAAGGAACAATTGTTGAATTCATTTATACCATATAGATAAGTTAACTAAATTATTTGGTAAGTAAAATGAAAAATAAAAAATTGTGGTATAAATATATAGAACTAAAAATAAAAATAAAAATAAAATAAACACATCGTAATAGGAATCAACACTTGTCAAATAAATATATAAAGGCAAAAAAAAAAAAAAAATAAAATAATTTTTTTTTATATTCAAATAGAAGATTATAATAATATATATGCAAAATGTTATTTTATAATTCTTTTTTATCATTATTTATTGATATTTTTTATATCACAATAAAAATGCATTCTTTTGAATATTATAAGAAAAAATCTATTATATCTAACTAAAGATATATTTTTATATTCAGTATATAACATTTATATTAAATTTGAAACTGATAAGTATTTTTCATAAAAAAGTAAATTTATAAAAATATATTTTTATAATAAAATAAGTAAATTTATCAAAAAATAAAACTTTTTTTAAGAAATATTTTTTTCTGTAAATATATGATTAAAAAATAGTATTTTTTTTTTTTTTTTTTTTTTAATTGTAATTAATTTATTTGACTTTTAATTGTGCTTTTTATAAGATTTGTTATAATTTCTTTAAACTAAATACTTATCTTCACTTTTTCTTTTGAATTTAAGTGCGTAATAAATTTTTTTTATTTTTTTTCAAATAGTTGGAAAAGTAATTTTTTTAAATAATAGTTATAACAAAAAATAAAAATATACATATATTGTATAAACTTTTATCCATAATAAAAATAAAAAAAAAGAATTAAGATAAAAAAAAGTATATTAGAAAAATTAAGAAAGTTATAATTAAAAGAAAAATAAGCACAAACATAAATTATATTTATGTAAGTGAAAAATTGTGACAAATGTAGTATACTGTATGAAAAATACATGCGTATAAAAATTTTTAATTTAATGAGTTTTTTTTTCATTTTTTTATGGAGATATATCTCTATTATATACGATGATTTATATTTATAAATCATAATATACCGAATATAAAATAATTTAAAGTTCGTCATAATTCACAGAGATTGGTAGTTTAGAAAAAAAAAAATAAAAAAATCCTTTAACATTAAATGTATATTATTTATAATTTTTATGTGCATTAAATTTAAAATATTTAATATTTTTACATAATTTAAAGATAAATAAAATTTTAATAAAATATTTTTTAAATAATTTTATTCGATTTATTATATATTTCATTTATTTGTAAATTAACATTCTTATTTTATCTTCTAATTAATTAAGAATATTATTCCTATTTAAAGTAACCATAATTTCATATGTAATAATAAATAATTAGAAATTACAATTCATATATGAAAAATTTTCTATTTGAAAAATTTATGAAATTAATATAAGTTATAAAAATATCTAAATTTATATTACAAATCCATAATTTAGTATTATTGAAAATTGAAACAATTTTACACCTGAATTTACAACTTCCACTTCAATATTATTCTATAATTATATTAATATGAAAACATTAACCTTATTTTTAAGAATTACTACATTCCATCTTTTAATTTGGATGTATCAATGTTTTTATAACGTAAGACAAAATTTTTACAAAAAAGATACATATAGATATATTTTATTTCTGATTCTTTTTAACATTCCATTTGATTTACTATTCTAACAAAGAAAACATTGTTTTAAAAAATTTTTATTTAATCCATAGTGTTATTCTTATAAAACATGGATTGATGAAAATATATTGCAAACAAAAAATGAGTTAAAATATGAAAGAATATTAACAGAGGGTAACACAGAAGAAAAAAAGCAAACTAACGCTGAAGGGTGCCTAAAAGAACGTCCATTAGATAATGAAAAAAACAAAAGGGAAAATCCGGTTCAAAACGAGAATCCGTGCGATCGATGGCAGAGAAAAACTAATCCGTTATTGAGGAAAATATTTGATAAAGATACCAGTAAAATGGACCCTAAATGGAGAGAACAAAAATGGAATAATGAATGGAATAAAATTTCAGCTAACAAGCTTAATGAACTATCTTCAATATTTCATCGAAGTGATATATCAGAAGAAGAAAAAAAAAAATTAATTCGTAATGTTAAGGATGAACTCGACACAGAATTTGCGAAATTTTTAGTTGAATGTAAGAAAGAGATGAGTGACAATAAAGCAGAATCCAAATCTAAGAAAGAGATGATAGACAATAAAACAGAATCTGAATCTAGGATAGAGATGACAGACAATATAACTGAATCAGAATCTATTAAAGGGATGATACAAAATAAAACAGAATCTGAATATAATATAGAGATTACAGACAATAAATCAAAATCCGCATCTATGAAAGAGATGACAGACAATAAAACTGAATCCGAATCTATGAAAATGATGATAGACAATAAAACAGAATCTGAATCTAAGATAGAGATGACAGACAATAAAACAGAATCTGAATCTAAGATAGAGATGACAGACAATAAAAAAGAAGCTAAATCTAGGATAGAGATGACAGACAATAAAACTGAATCAGAATCTATTAAAGGGATGATAGAAAATAAAACAGAATCTGAATCTAAGATAGAGATGACAGACAATAAAACAGAATCTGTATCTAGGATTGAGATGACAGACAATAAAACTGAATCCGAATCTAAGAATGAGAAGGGAAAAAATAAAATAAAAAATAAGAAATCAAATATTTTGAAATTTCTTTTTAAGAGGTTTGATAACCATTAAGAAAATAAAAGTTAATGTTTTAACAGAGAATATAGAATTACTCATGTGCAAGATCTAGTAAAAAAAAGAAAAATTAATATTTTACCTAAACTTTTTTTATACAGATATATTTTATTTTTTAAAAAAAAAAAAAAAAAGAAAAAAGAAAAAAGAAAAATTTTTTAGAAAGAAAAAATTTCATGAGAATATTTTTTAATTTTTAAGAATCAAATTTTCATTAAGTCATATTAATATAATTAAAATTTTTTTTTTATTAAGTATTTTTATTATTTTTAAAAGCACTAAACTTAAATTACTGAAAATTACTTATAAGAAGCAATAAATTTTTGTACTTAAAAATTAATAATTAATGAGAATATATGTTTTTAATAAGAATACACAATTTTTATCAAGGTAAATTCACAATGAACCGCATTATTGCACTTTATTTGTTCATATCATTAAAATTATATCTAAAATCCATTTAATTACTAGAGAAAACATCATATTCTCTTTAATAATTTGTTTTTCATTACTCTAGCAAATTCACTTAATGATAATTTAATAAATTAAAAATGTAATTTATGAAAAGTAAATAAATCAGATAGTGAATGTAGAGGATAAAATAGGAGAAAAAAAGTTGGATGCAGAATTATTACAAGCTTACCTACATGACAAAAAAAGAACACACAAAGA
Source organism: Plasmodium gallinaceum (assembly GCF_900005855.1). NCBI lineage: Eukaryota > Apicomplexa > Aconoidasida > Haemosporida > Plasmodiidae > Plasmodium > Plasmodium gallinaceum. Next base: position 119,123 of record NW_021628259.1, on the reverse strand, counting down.
AAAAAAAAAATTTTATTGAGAATTATTAGAGTTAAAGATTTGTTAATAAAATGAATTATTAGCCTTTTTGAGAAATAAATTAATAGCTGTATGGAAAATAAATAGACATGAATGTACTATATAAATAAAAAAAAAGAATTGAATAGTATGAAAAAAATATTCAAGTTATTAAAAAATAGAAGAAAACTTGATAAAAAGTTTTTTCGTGGCAGATTTTTATCTTTTAATTTTAAAGAGAAAATTTTATATTAACAATAATAAAATTTTCGCGTTTGTAGCATTGTATAACTTATTTCGGGTTTTGTTATTTATATTTGCTAATTCTAGAGAAGTGAATTTGAATTGTTAAACATTAATCGTAACCTTATAAGTAAAACAAATGTGATTTAAAACTATAATTAATAAAGATTTAAATGTTTAATAAAAATAGGGATTTTTATTAAAATAATTAAATGCCCCTTAAAAGCAATAAATGCTCAATAAAGAAGACCATATACATTTCAATGGTTTATAGTATTAAAAACAAATTTAAATTCATTTAAATGGTTGAAGAAACTCTACATGCTCATTGTTAATCCTTTTATTCAATACTCTAGCAAAGTAATGAATAGGAAATTAATAAACCATTAATTACATTTATTTAACTTATATTGTGATTTATATTCAACAATTCAAATTTATTGCGCTCAAATTAACTAGCATAAATAATTGATAAAATTCAAATTAAATTATGTGAGTACTATAAAAAACAAAAATTTTACTATAGTTAATATAAAATTTTTTTATTAAAATTTATACATAAATACACCACAATAAGCTTTTTTAGTCAATAGCTTTTTTTTCTATTTTTCGATTACTAAATTCCTTTTAAAAAAAGTAAAAATTTATTTTTTTGTGTATTTAAATTACAAAAATAAAAAAAACATTAACTAATTTTTTTCTTTTTTTTTTACTTAACTATTGCATGCTGATTAATAAAATGTATTATTATCCTTTCAAAAATAAACGATAATAGTTGTATGGAAAATATATAGTTATACATGTAAATTCCAGATGCAACTAAAAAAATAAAAAGAAAAAAAATTAATTGTTAATTTCTTTGTTTTCTTTTTCTAATTTTTAAATACAAAAAAAAAATATATGTCCTTTTTTTTTGAAAAGATTAATTTTTAAGTTGAAATATTAATTTATTTATTTCTTATTAAATAACTTTGCTGGAGTACTGATTTATTAAATGGGTGTTCGGTGACATTACTCTAGTACTGAACAAACAAATTAATAAAGAGTATGTAGAGGTGTCTCTATGATTTTAGTGTATTTATATTTAATTTTATATGCTTTGAACGAGTGATTCTTAATTATGTGCTCTACGTCGTTCAGCATTCTTTGATTTCAATAGGCATTTATTTACTTTAATAAAAATTCTTATTTTCATTGAAAATTTAAATCTATATTGAACATTCATTATTAATTAATGGTAAATTACTTGTTTCTTTGTTATGAGTTTCATTCAACAATTAATATATATTGCTGTTGAATTAACAAACATAGACAATTCTTGACAATATAAAGAAAATTATATAAATATTTATTATATGAAAAGTTTATTGTTATATGTATAAAATTTTCTTTTGCAAAATTCATGACAAAATATATTTCATTCCTTAAAAAAAAAATTCATTTTTTTTTTTTTTATTTATTGGTAACAAATCTTTTTCCAGTTGATTTTTTTTTTATATATTTTTTTTTTTCCTGTCGGTCTTTGTATTTCTTTTTAAAAAAAAAAAAAAAAAAAAAATTAATCATGAATTTTTTTTTGTGTGTGTGCATGACCAACTTCGTATTCATCATTAAACTAGTCCTTTTATTTTCCATAAAGCTTAATAAAAGCCTTTTATTAACCACAAAGTCACCGAACACCCAGTTAATTAATCAATTGCTTAATACATTGCTCTATATACGATACTGTTGAACTTTTTTGTATAATTTATGACGAATAAATTGAATAAGAACATTTTATTTATTGCATGTTAATTCGCAAGGACAATATGATATAATAAATGTCTTCTCTAAAATAGTTATTCAAAAAGTATGTAAACAAAAAAAATATGTATATACATACTTGCACATAAAGTAAGCGCACTTAAAAAAAAATAAATAAATAATAATATTTTTTCTGTGTTGGTATTTACAATTAAAAAAAAATATATATTATGATTATATTTTTTTTATTACAAAAAAAAAATATAATTTTAAAAAAAAAAAAAATTAATTTTTCTTAATTTTATTTTGGAGAATAATGTGCAGACTACTATAGAATGTATATTTTTATTTTAAGATAAAATGTAATATTAAGGAAATTACATTTTAAAGTGTTTCTTTAACAAGAAAAAAATAATTAACTGATAAGTTATATTTAATGTTTATTAATAAAAATAAAAATTTTATATTAAAATTAAGTAAAGTTTACACTACGTTTTCCTTAATAATTTATTTGTTTGACACTAGAAAAGTAATTTAATAGCCATTAATAAATCAGAGCTATAAATAATTTCTTTTCCTTAGGAATATTATCCTATTTATAATAATTATAATAATATTAACACTTCATGTACTTTTATTTGTACAATTCAAGTTTCTATATCTCCAATTGGTTAATAAAAGGCTTCATTAACCTTTTTGGAAAATAAAAGGACCAGTCAAATGAAGTATACGAAGTTAGTCATGCATACACATACACAAAAACAAAAAAAAATTGATGATTTTTTTTGTTTATACTTTTTAAAAAAAAAGTACAAAGACTGTCAGGAAAAAAAAATTTGATAAAAAAAATGTAAAAATAGTCAGGAAAAAAATTGATAAAAATAAAATAAATTGAAAAAAGATTTGTTAGGAATAAATAAAAATAAAAAAAAAAAAAGAATTCTTTTTTTAGGGAATGAAATATTTTTATGATGAATTTTGTAAAAGAAAATTTTATACAGATAACAATAAAATTTTCATGTAATTAATATTTATATAATTTATTTTGTTTTTGTTAATAATTATTTATGTTTGTTAATTCAACAGCAATATAAAATAATTGCTAAATATAACTCATAATAAATAAACTAGTAATTATAATTAATTAATAATTAATGTTAAATAAGTATTTAAATTTTTAATAAAAATTAGGATTTTTATGAAAGTAAATAAATGCCTATTGAAATAAAAGAATGCTGAACGAATGGTTAATAAAAAGCTTCATTAACCTTTTTGGCTATAAAAGGACTAGCTATGTGGAGAATACATAGTTAGTTGTGCTAACTAAAAAAAAAAAAAAAAAAAAAAAAAAAAAAAAAAAAATTATTGGATTTTTTTTTTGAGAAATGTTTCTTTCGAAAAAGATAAAGATAAAAAAAAAAAAATAAAAAAAAAAAAGATTTAAATTTTTTTTTTTTTAAGAGAGAGAAAAAGATCAGAGAGAGAGATTTTTTTTTTTAAGAAGATAACAATATTTTTGTAAAGTGTTTAATTTGCATAATATTCATATTTTGAATTGATAAGAGAAAATTTTATACATATGAAGATAAAATTTTCATGTAATTAATATGCATATAATTTATTTGCATTTTTAATAAGTATTTGTGTTTTGTTAATTCGATAGCAATATAAAATGATTGCTGATTGTAACTCGTAATGAATAAACTAATAATTATAATCAATTAATAGTTAATGTTAAATAAGTGTTTAAATTTTTAATAAAATAAGGATTTATTTATTAAAGTAAATAAATACTTATTGAAGCAAAAGAATGCTGAACGAAGTAGTTTATGATTAAAGATCATTCGTTCAAAGCATATAAGAATATACATAAGTATAAGAAAATCGTAGAGTCATCTCTACATGCTCTTTATTAATTGTTTTGTTCAGTACTCTAGCAAAGTCTCCGAACACCCAGTTAATAAATCAACGAAGTAGATTACAATTAAAGATTACTCGTTCAAAGCATATAAAAATATATATAAATATACAAAAATCGTAGAGGAATCTCTACATGCTCTTTATTAATTGGATTGTTCAGTACTATAGTAAAGTCCCCGAACACCCAGTTAATAAAACACCAATACATACATTATTCAAATCATTTTAATATAATGTAATATCGATATTAAATATAAGACACTTTAATATTTTACATATTTTTACTAGTAGGGACAACTCTACATATAATATTAAAAAAATATAAATCATGAAAAATGCACTTTTATTAAATTTATGAGTATTTTTTAGAGAAAAATTAGTGTTAAAATATTAAAAATTATAGTATTTATACACACCATTTTTATTAATAATACGTCAAAGATTCTAACAAATTAAATTTAAAAAACATAAATTCTTATTAAAATTCTCCACTAATATTTACAAAGATGCCTTATGAAATTTAACCTTTTAAGAAAAAAGTTATATTAGGATGGGACAGCTGTTGAATTCATTTATGCTCTTTAATAAAAGGCTTCATTATCCTTTTTGGTAATAAAAAGGACTAGCTATACGAAGAATACGTAGTTGATCACGCAAACGAAAAAAAAAAAAAAATTAAAGAATTTTTTTTTATTATTTTTTTAATAAATGGAGATACGTAAAAAAAGAATATATTCATTTTTTTTAAAAAGATTTAATGAAGGAGAGAAAATTGCTAAAATAAAAATCTGGAATAAGATTTAGTACCAATAAAAATGATATCTTAAATAGATAAAAGATATTTAGATACAAAAGAGTTTAATTTGCATAATATTTATATTTTTAATTTGTGAGACAAAATTTTATACATATAACCATAAAACTTTTACGTAATTAATATTCATATAATTAATTTGCATTTTTACTAATTGTTAATGTTTGTTAATTCAACAGCAATATATTTAAATTGCTGAACATAACTCATAACAATGAAATAAATAATTTACATTTAATTAATAATCAAGATTCAATAAGGATTTAAATTTTTAATAAAAATAAAGATATTCATTAAAGTAAATAAATGCCTATTGAAAACAAAAATGCTGAATGAAGTAGATAACATAAATAAGGATCACTCGTTCAACGCATATAAAAATATATATAAATACAACAAAATCGTAGAGGCAACTCTATATTCTCTTTACTATTTTGTTTGTTCAGTACTATAGCAAAGTCACCGAACACCCAGTTAATAAATCAATACTATACAAATGAGTTACCTAAATTTCATAAATAAAATGAAAAATAAAAAATTGTGCTATATATATATAAAACTAGAAATAAAAAAGAAAATAAATACATCGTAATAATAATCAACACTTATCAAATAAATATATAAAGGCAAAAAAAAAAAAAAAAAAATAATTTTTTTTTGTATTTAATTAGAAGATTATAATAATATATATGTAAAACGTTATTTCATAATTCTGTTTTATCTTTATTTATCAATAATTTTTATATCACAATAAAAATGCATTCTTCTGAATTTTATAAGAAAAAACCTATTATGTTTAACTAAATATATATTTTCATATTCAGTAAATAACATTAATATTAAATTTGAAACTGATAAGTATTACTCGTAAAAAAGTAAATTTATAAAAATGTATTTTTAGAATAAATTAAGTAAATTTGTCAAAAATAATACTCTTTAAAAAATATTTTTTACTGTAAATATATGATTACAAAAATAGTATTTTTTTTTTTTTTTTTTTTTAAATTATAATTAATTTATTTGATTTTTAAATGAGCTTTTAATAAGATTTGTTATTATAATTTCTTAAAAATAAATACCTATCTTCACTTTTTCTTTTGAATTTAAGTACTTAATAAATTTTTTTTATTTTTTTTCAAATAATTGAAAAAGTAATTTTTTTTAAAAAATAGTTATAATAAAAAATATATATATACATATATTGCATAAATATTTATCTATAATAAAAATAAAAAAAAAAGAATTAAGATAAAAAAAAGTATATTAGAAAAATAAAAAATGTTATATTTAAAAGAAAAATATTCATAAACAAAAATTAGTTTTATATTAAGTGAAAAATTGTGACAACTGTAGTATACTGCATGATAAATACATGCGTTTAAAATTTTTAATTTATAGAGTTTTTTTTTCTTTTTTTGATGGAGATATATCTATATAATATATGAAGATTTATTTTTTGTAAATCATAATATACTGTATATAAAATAATTTAAAGTTCGACATAATTCACAAAAATTGGTAGTTTAGAAAAAAAGAATAAAAAAATCCTTTAACATTAAATGTATATCATTTATAATTTTTATGTGAATTAAATTAAAAATATTTAATTTTTTTACATAATTTAAAGATAAATAAAATTTTAATAAAATATATTTAAAATAACTTTATCCGATTTATTATATTTTTTATTTATTTGTTAATTAATATTATTATTTTATTTTTTAAAGAATTAATAATATTATTCCTATCAAAAGTAATAATAATATCATATGTAATAATAAAAAATTAGAAATTACAGTTCATATATGAAAATAATATTATATTTTAAAAATATAAGAAATTAATGTAAGTTATAATAATATCTAAGTTAATATTACAAATCCATAATTTAGTATTCTTCATAATTGAAACAATTTTACAACTGAATTAACAACTTCCACTTCAATATTATTATATAAATATATTAATATGAGAACGTTAACTTTATATTTAAAAATTACTACATTCCTTCTTTTAATATGGATGTATCAATGTTTTTATAACGTAAGTTAAAATTTTTACAAAAAATATACATATAGATATATTTTATTTCTAATTATTCTTGACATTCCATTTGATTTACTATTCTAACAAAAGAAACATGCTTTTAAAAAATTTTTATTTAATCCATAGTGTTATTCCTATAAAACATGGATTGATAAAAATATATTGGAAACAAAAAATGAGTTAAAGTATGAAAGATTATTAACAGAGGGTGACATAGAAGGAGAGAAGCATAATTACGCTGAAGGATGTCTAAAAGAATGTCCATTAGATAATGAAAAAAAAGGAAGTATGGATCCGGATAAATACAAGAATCCGTGCGATCCACGTCATAGAATCAATACTCCATCATTGTTCGAGAGATTTAATAAAAAAGCAAGTGAAATGGACCCTAATTTGAGAGACCACGAATTGAATATTGAATGGAATAATATTTCACAAAACAAACTTATTCATCTATCTTCAAAAATTTATCAACGAGATATTCCAGATGAAGGCAAAGATATATTAATTCTTAGTGAAACGAAAGATCACTCAGAATTAAAGAAATTATTAGACGAATTTAAGAATGAGATAAGAGACAATAAAGCAGAATCCGAATCTAAGAAAGAGGTGAGAGACAATAGAATAGAATCCGAATCTGAGAAAGAGATGAGAACCAATAAAACAGAATCCGAATCTGAGAAAGAGTTGAGAGATAATAGAACAGAATTGGAATCTAAGAAAGAGATGATTGACATTAAAAAAGAATTCGAATGGATCAAAGAGATGATAGACAATAAAACGGAATGCGAATCTGAATCTGAATCTGAATGTGAAAATGAGAATGAGATGAGAGAAAATAAAAAAAAAAAAAAGAAATCAAATATTTTGAAATTTCTTTTTTGTGGGTGTTATAACCATTAAGAGAAAAAAATTAATGTTTTAACAGATAACATAGGAATATTCATGCACAGGATCTTGTTAAAAAAAAAGAAAAATTAATATATTTTATAAATTTTTTTTATAGAGATGTATTTTATTTTTTAAAAATAAAAGAAATTAAAAGAGAAAAATTTTTTAGAAAAAGAAATTTCATGAGAATATTTTTTAATTTGTAAGACTAATTTTTTCATTAAGTAATATTAATATAATTAAAATTTTTTTTTTGTTATTTATGTATTTTTATTATTTTTCAAAGCAGTGAGCTTAAATTACTGAAGATTACTTATAAAAAGCAATAAATATTTTGTACTTAAAAATTAATAATTAATTAGAATATATGTTTATAATAAAAATACATAATTTTTATCGATGCAAATTCACAATAAACTGCATTATTGCAGTTTACTTGTTTATATAATTAAATTATATTTAAAATCCATTTAATTAATACAGAAAACTCCATATTATCTTTAATAATTTCATTTTCGTTACTCCAGCAAATTCATTGAATGATAATTTAATAAATTAAAAATGTAAATTATGGAAAGTAAATAAATCAGGCAGTAAATGTAGAGGATAAAATAGAAGAAAAAATGTTGGGTGCAGAATTATTACCATCTTACCTACATGACAAAAAAAGGACACATAAAGGAATAAAAAAAAAGTCTTTATAGCGAATTATTAGAGTTGAAGATTTGTTAATAAAAGGAATTATTAGTCTTTTTCAGAAAAAAATTAATAGCTGTATGGAGAATAAATAGACATGAAAGTACTATATAAATGAAAAAAAAATGAATTGAATAGTATGAAAAAAATATTCATGTTATTTAAAAATAGAAGAAAACTTGATGAAAAGTTTTTTCGTGGAAAATTTTTATCTTGAATTTTAAAGAGAAAATTTTATATTAACAATAATAAAATTTTCGTGTTTGTAGTATTGTATAACTTATTATGTGTTTTGTTATATATATATTCTAATTCGCGAGAAGTGAATTTTAATTGTTAAAAATTAGTCATAACATTATAAGTAATATATATGTGATTTAAAACTATAATTAATAAAGATTAAAATTTCTAATAAAAATAGGGATTCTTATTAAAATAAATAAATGCCTCTTAAAAACAATAAATGCTCAATGAAGGAGACCATATACATTTCAATGGTTTATAGTATTAAAAACAAATTTAAATTCATTTAAATGGTAGAAGAAACTCTACATGCTCATTGTTAATCCTTTTATTCAATACTCTAGCAAAGTAATGAATAGGAAATTAATAAACCATTAATTACATTTATTTAACTTATATTATAATTTATATTCAACAATTCAAATTTATTGCGCTCAAATTAACTAGTATAAATAATTGATACAATTCAAATTAAATCACGCAAGTACTGCAAAACGCAAAAATTATATTATTTTTAATATAAAATTTTCTTATTAAAATTAAATAAATGTACACTACAATAAGCTTTTTTAGTCAATAACTTTTTCATCTATTTTTAGACCACTAAATTCCTTTTAAAAAAAGTAAGAATTTATTTTTTTGAGTATTTAAATTACAAAAGTAAAAAAAACATTAATGAATTTTTTTCTTTTTTTTTTACTTAACATTTGCATGTTGGTTAATAAACTGCATTATTAACCTTTTTGAAAATAAAGAATAATAGTTGTATGGAAAATATATAGTTATACATGTAAATTCTAGATACAAATAAAAAAATAAAAAGAAAAAAAAATTTAATTGTTAATTTCTTTGTTTTCCTTTTCTAATTTTTAAATACAAAAAAAAAATATTTTTACTTTTTTTTTTGAATGATTAATTTTTCAGTTGAAATATTAACTTATTTATTTCTTATTCAATAACTTTCCTAGAATATTGTTTTATTAATTGGGTGTTCGGTGACTTTGCTAAAGTGCTGAACAAACAAATTAATAAAGAGCATGTAGAGTTGCCTCTACGATTTTGATGTATTTATATATATTTTTATATACTTTGAACGAGTAGTTCTTAATTATGTGATTAGTTAATAAAAGGATTTATTAACCTTTTTGGAAAATAAATGGACTATTTAAATGAAGAATACGAAGTTGGTCATGCATACACAATAAAAAAAAAATGATTATCAATTTTTTCTTGTTTGCACTTTTTTTAAAAGAAAAAGTACAAAGACCGTTAGGAAAAAAAAATTGATAAAAAAAGAAAATGCTAATACTGTCAGGAAAAAAATTGATAAAAAAAAAATAAGTTGGAAAAAGATTTGTCACGAATAAAAAAATAAATAAAAAAAAAAAAAAAAAAGAAAAAGGAATTTTTTTTTTAGCGAATGAAATACTTTTTGTGATGAATTTTGTAAAAGAAAATTTAATACATATAACAATAAAATTTTCATGTAAAAAAATATTTATATTATTTTTTTTTGTATTGTCTATAATTGTTTATCTTTGTGGTTAATAAAAGGCTTCATTAAACTTTTTGGAAATAAAAAGAACTAACTGTATGAAAAATACTTATTGGTTGTGCACACGCGAAAAAAAAAAAAAAAAAAAAAAAAAAAAAAAAAAATTATTGAATATTTTTTTTTATTTTTTTTTCTTTTAATAAATGGAGATACTTAAAAAAAAAATATATTTATTTTTTATAAATGATTTAATTCAGAAGAAAAAGACTGGTAAAATAAAAATTGAGAGTAAGATTCAGTACCAACAAAAATGAGATCCTAAACAGATAATAAAGTTAACATATGAGGGTTTAATTTGCATAATATTTATATTTTTATTTTATGAGAGAAAATTTTATAAATAAGACAATAAAATTTTCACTTAATTAATATTCATATAATTTATTTGCATTTTTACTAATTGTTTATGTTGGTTAATTCAACAGCAATATATTTAAATTGATGAACATAACTCATAAAAAGAAATAAATAAAATACAAATAAATAATAATAATTAATATTCAATATTCAATAATGATTTAAATTTTTAATAAAAATAAGGATTTTTATTAAAGTAAATAAATGCCTATTGAAATCAAAGAAAGCTGAACGAAGTAAAGCATATAATTAAGAATCACTCGTTTAAAGGTTATAAAAATATATATAAATACACGAAAGTCGTAGAGGCAACTCTACATGCTCTTTATTAATTTGTTTGTTTAGTACTCTAGAAAAATCACTGAACAACCAGTTAATAAAAAAAATAAACAATACTATTGACCTTTTTTGTAAAATATTTAAACGAACAAATAGAATAAAAACATTTTTCTTTGTGTATGCTATTTCGCAAGGACAATTTGCTATCTTAAATGTTTGCTCTAAAATAGTTATTCAAAAAGTATGTAAACATAAAATATATGTATATATATACATGCACTTAAAGTGAGCGTACTTAAAAAAAATTATATAAATAATAATATTTTTTTTGTGTGTGTATTTACAATTAAAAAAAAATAAAATCTTAAAAAAAAAAAATTAGTTTTTCTTTTTTTTTTTTGGAGGATAATGTGCAAACTACTTTGGAAAGTATATTTTTATTTTAATCTAAAATGTAATATTAAGGAAATTACACTTTAGAGCTTGCTTATATTAAAAAAAAAATAATTAACTATATGTTATATTTAATAATCATTAATAAAAATAAAAATTTTATATCAAAATTAAATACAGTTTACACTATATATTCCTTATTAATTCATTTGTTTGACACGAGAAAAGTAATTTAACAACCATTAATAAATCAGAGATATAAATAATTTCTTTTCCTTAGAATATTATCCTATTTATAATAATTATAATAATTTTAATACTTCGTGAAATGTTATTTGGATAATTTACGTTTCTATATCTCCAAAATACACACTATTCAAATTATTTTAATATCATGCAATATCTATGTGAAATGTAAGACACTTTTATATTTTACATATTTTTAGTAGTAAGAACAACTTCTACATATAATATTAAAAAATTATAAATCATAAAAAATGCACTTTTATTAAATTTATGATTATTTTTATGAGAAAATTTAGTGTTAAAATATTAAAAATGATAGTATTTATACACACCACTTTTTATTAATAATACCTTAAGGATTCTAATAGATCAAATTAAAAAAACAAAAATTCCTATTAAAATTCTCATTAATATTCACAGAGATGTCTTATGAAATTTAACCTTTTAAGAAAAAGGTTATATTAGAAAGGAACAATTGATGAATTTATTTATACTATATAAATGAGTTACCCAAATTGTTTGGTAAGAAAATGAAAAATAATAAATTGTGGTATAAATATATAGAAATAAAAATAAAAATAAAATAAACACATCGTAATAGTAATCAGCACTTATCAAATAAATATATAAAGGCAAAAAAAAAAAAAAAAATAATTTTTTTTTATATTTAATTAGAAGATTATAATAATATATATACAAAATGTTATTTTATAATTCTGTTTTATCATTATTTATTGATATTTTTTATATCACAATAAAAATGCATTTTTTTGAATTTTATAAGAAAAAATCTATTATATTAAACTAAAGATATATTTTTACATTAAGTAAATAACATTTATATTAATTTTAAAACTAATAAATATTACTCGTAAAAAAGTAAATTTATAAAAATGTATTTTTAGAATAAATTAAGTAACTTTGTCAAAAAAAATAATTTTTTTTAAAAAATATTTTTTACTTTAAATATATGATTAAGAAAATAGTTTTTTTTTTTTTTTTAAATTAGACCAGGTTTTCCTCCTTTTTTTTTGGTGGGGTTGAAAGCAAAAAGAATTTATTTATTAAATGACTTCTCATTTTTAATGAAGAAAAATGGGGGTCAAAAATATTTTTAAGCACATGAATTATGGTCCAGATTTCACTGACAGGATCATCAGGTGGACCCTCGATCTTGATAGACAGATAAATATCTTGTCATAAACTTTTTAGATGGCTGAATAAGAAGTCCTTCTCTGTGTGTTCAATGAGCCTAAACCTGATTTTGAACAGTACTGCTATAAAGAAAGTGAAATAGCCTTAAAATATTATTAACAGAATACTTCACAGCTTATTGTAAGTTAGACTGGTAGGCAATATGTGCAGGCAAGAGTTATTAACTCTTCCACAATTCTAAGCATTTGTGATAATTAGTAAACCACAAAATACATCTCCATGTTCTTCCACTTTATCATCAAAAAGTATGTATTCTTGTTTGGATGCTGGGCTTTAATGAATTCCTTTGCAACACTGCTAATTCTATCCTATGACATTGCTTTGCAACTTGGATTTGTAGGCAGGACTGGTGAGCCTTCAGTCACAGACTGTAATAACAAATGCTTAAAATCCCACATCCACCTGTTAAACACAGTCCTAAGTACTGAAATACTAGTGATGACTGTCATGTATGTCTAGGTAACTGATAAAGTTGTCTGAAGTATAGATATCAGTGAATCATGAATCTCAAAATGTAAATGTAGATACACTGTGAATAAGAATGTGAATACTATCTTAGTAAAGTTATAGGTAGGATCTGCACCTGATAGAAATTGATATAAATATGCAACTGCTTTACACTGACTTAAGTCCTGATTATGGACAATTTCTTTTACTTATAATGGTTCACAAATGTATTTCTTGATGTATTCTCTGAAGTTTATGAATGAGCAAAAGATCCTAAAATAACATCATTAGTAGGATGAATAGGCATATCATTTGTACGTGATGTAGAATTATTTGTAGATGGCAAAGTAGTGATTTCAGGAGTAGATAAAGGTAGTGGTGGTNTCTATTATATTAAACTAAAGATATATTTTTACATTAAGTAAATAACATTTATATTAATTTTAAAACTAATAAATATTACTCGTAAAAAAGTAAATTTATAAAAATGTATTTTTAGAATAAATTAAGTAACTTTGTCAAAAAAAATAATTTTTTTTAAAAAATATTTTTTACTTTAAATATATGATTAAGAAAATAGTTTTTTTTTTTTTTTTAAATTATAATTAATTTATTTGACTTTTAAATGTGCTTTTTATAAGATTTGTTATTATAATTCCTTTTAAGTAAATAACTATTTTCATTTTTTCTTTTGAATTTAAGTACTTAATAAATTTTTCTTATTTTTTTTCAAAAAGTTGAAAAAGTATTTTTCTTTAAAAAATAGTTATAGCAAAAAATAAATATATACATATATTGTATAAATATTTATCAATAATAAAAATAAAAAAAAAAAGAATTAAGATAGAAAAAAGTATATTAGAAAAATAAAAAAAGTTATATTTAAAAGAAAAATGTACACAAACAAAAATTAGTTTATATTAATTGAAAAATTGTGACAAATGTAGTATACTGCATGATAAATACATGCGTTTAAAATTTTTAATTTATAGAGTTTTTTTTTCTTTTTTTGATGGAGATATATCTATATAATATATGAAGATTTATTTTTTGTAAATCATAATATACTGCATATAAAATAATTTAAAGTTCGACGTAATTCACAGAGATTTGTAGTTTAGAAAAAAAAAATAAAAAAAATCCTTTAACATTAAATGTATATGATTTATAATTTTTATGTGAATTAAATTAAAAATATTTAATTTTTTTTATAATTTAAAGATAAATAAAATTTTAATAAAATATTTTTAAAATAACTTTATCCTATTTATTATATTTTTTATTTATTTGTAAATTAACATTTTTATTTTATTTTTTAAAAAATTATGAATATTATTTCTATCTAAAGTAATCATATTATCATATGTAATAATAAAAAATTAGAAATTACATTTCTCATATAAAAATAATTTCATATTTTATAAATTTTAGAAAATAATATAAGTTATAACAATATCTAAATTAATATTACAAATCCATAATTTAGTATTATTCAGAATTGAAACAGTTTTACACCTGAATTTACAACTTCCACTTTAATATTATTTAATAAATATATTAATATGAAAACGTTAACTTTATATTTAAAAATTACTACATTCCTTCTTTTAATATGGATGTATCAATGTTTTTATAACGTAAGTTAAAATTTTTACAAAAAATATACATATAGATATATTTTATTTCTAATTCTTTTTAACATTCCATTTGATTTACTATTCTAACAAAAGAAACATTCTCTTAAAAAATTTTTATTTAATCCATAGTGTGATTACTATAAAACATGGACTGATAAAAATATATTGCAAACAAAACATGAGTTAAAATATGAAAGAGTATTAACCGAGGGTGACATAGCAGATAAAAAGCAAACTAAAGCTGAAGGATGTCTAGAAGAATGCCCATCATATAATAAAAAAAAAAAAAAAAAAAATCGATTTCAATACCAGAATCCATCTCATGGAGTCAAAAAGCCATCATTGTGGGAGAGTTTTGATAAAAAAGCAAAAGAAATGGACCCTAATTTGAGAGACCATGAAATGAATATTGAGTGGAAAAATATTTCACGTGATAAAGTTATTAATCTATCTTCAAAAATTTATCAACAAAATATTCCAGATGAAGGAAGACAAATATTAATTCTTAGTGATACGAAAGATCACTCAGAATTAAAGAAATTATTAGACGTATTGAAGAAAGAGATGAGAGACAATAAAACAGAATCCGAATCTAAGAAAGAGTAGGGAAAAAATAAAGTAAAAATTAAGAAATTAAATATTGGGAAATATTTATTTTTTTATAAGTATGATAAAATTTACGAGAATAAAAATTAATGGTTTAACAGAGAATATAGAATTATTTTTGTACAAGATCTAGTTAAATAAAAGAAAAATTAATATTTTCTCTAAATTTTTTTTATAGAGATATATTTTATTTTTTAAAAAAAAAAAAATTAGGATAGAATAATTTTTTAGAATGAAAAAATTTCATGAGAATATTTTTTAATTTTTAAGAATCAAATTTTCATTAAGTGATATTAATATAATTAAAGTTTTTTTTTATTAAGTATTTTTATTATTTTTAAAAGCAGTGAATTTGAATTACTGAAAATTACTTATAAAAAGCCATAAATATTTTATACTTAAAAATTAATAATTAATGAGAATATATGCTTTTAATAAAAATACATAATTTTTATCAATGTAAATTCACAAAGAACCGCATTATTGCAGTTTATTTGTTTATATCATTAAAATTATATTTAAAATCCATTTAATTACTAGAGAAAACTCCATATTCTCTTTAATAATTTGTTTTTCATTATTATAGTAAATTCATTGAATGATAATTTAATAAATTAAAAATGTAAATTGTGGATAGTAAATAAATCAGGTAGTAAAAGTATAGGATAAAATAGAATAAGAAAAGTTGTATGCAAAATTATTACCAGCTGGTTTATTAACTAAGTGTTCGGTGACTTTACTAGAGTACTCAACAAAAAAATTAATAAAGAGCATGTGGAGATGCCTCTACGATTTTTGTATATTTATATATATTTTTATTTGCTTTGAACGAGTGATCTTTAATTATAATCTACTTCGTTCAGCATTCTTTTATTTCAATAAGTATTTATTTACTTTAATAAAGATCCTAATTTTTATTAAAAATTTAAATACTTATTTAACATTAATTATTAATAATTATAATTACTAGTTTATTTGTTATGAGTTATATTCAGCAATTATTTTATATTGCTGTTGAATTAACAAACATAAACAATTATTAACAGAAACAAAAAAATTATATAAATATAATTACATGAAAATTTTGTTCTTATATGTATAAAATTTTCTTTTGAAAAATTCATCATAAAAATACTTCATTTAATTTCTCCATTTTCCAAAAAAAAAAATCTTTTTTTTTTTTTTTTTTTTTTTTATTTTCTTAGTAAAGAATATTTTAAAAAATTGATTTTTTTTAATCAATTTTTTTCCTGCATATTTTTACATTTTTTTTTATCAAATTTTTTTTTTCTGACATTCTTTGTACTTTCTTTTTAAGAAGTACAAACAAAAAAAAAAATCAATTTTTTTTATTTTTGTGTGTGTATGCATGACAAACTTCATATACTTCATTTAACTAGTCCTTTTATTTTCCAAAAAGTTTAATGAAGCCTTTTATAAACCACAAAGTCACCGACACCCAATAAATAAAGCAATGGTTTAGGGTTATAACGCCGAGTTTTTCCTTGTACCTGAATAGAAACTTTGTATTTGTTGTTAGGTTCCATGATTTTATTTTTTTTTTCAAGAGTCTTGTAATATTTCTTAATAATTTTTCGAACTCTTTTTCATTTTCCTTATCTTTTAAGTTAGGTGCTTTAATAAATTTCTGAATAATTTCTTTATTCCAATTCTTTAATTCATCCTCCTTTACATCGGGTTTAACTTCCATGATATATATATGTTTATCCTTCTTTTTTTATGATGACATATCCTAATTCGTCCATTAATGCTCAATAAAAGGCTTCATTAACCTTTTTGGTAATAAAAAGGATTAGCTATATGAAGAATACGTAGTTGGTTTTGCACACGCGGAAAAAAAAAAAAAAAAAAAAAAAAATTATTAAATTTTTTTTATTTTTTCCTTTAATAAATGGATATATGTAAAAATAAATATATTTATTTTTTTTAAAAGGATTTAATAAAAGAGAGAAAATTGGTAAAATAAAAATGGAGAGTAAGATTTAGTACCAATAAAAATGAGATCTTAAGGAGATAAAAACAATTACACATAAAAGAGTTTAATTTGCATAATATTTATATTTTTAATTTGTGAGAGAAAATTTTATATATATAACAATAATATTTTCGCGTAAATAACATTTATATAATTAATTTGCATTTTCACTAATTGTTTATGTTTGTTAATTCAACAGCAATATATTTAAATTTCTGAACATAACTCATAACAAAGAAATAAATAAATTACATTTAATTAATAATAAATGTTGAATAAGGATATAAATTTTTAATGAAAATTAGGATTTTTATTGATGTAAATAAATACCTATTGAAATCAAATAATGCTGAACGAAATGGATCACATAATTAAGAATCACTTGTTCAAAGCATATAGAAATATATATAAATACATCAAAATCGCAAGAGTAACTCTACATGCTCCTTATTAATTTGTTTGTTCAATAATCTAGCAAAGTCACCGAACATCCAGTTAATAAATCAATATTATAGATCCTTTAATATAATAATAAAATGATTCATAAGTTATAACTATTGAAAATAATTTTTTCTATATTGTGCTTTATTTCCGCTAAATACCACTAAGTTTTATTGACGTACAGTGAACATATTTAGCTTTATCTATATTGTTTATATTGGTTAATACATTGATCTATAAACAATATTATTGACCTTTTTTGTATAATATTTTGACGAACAAATAGAATAAGAACATTTTATTTTGTGCATGCTAATTCTCAAGGACAATTTGCTATCATAAATGTTTGCTCTAAAATAGTTATTCAAAAAGTATGAAAACAAAAAATATATGTATATACAACCTTGCACATAAAGTGAGCGTACTTAAAAAAAAATAAACAAATAAAAATATTTTTTTTTTGTGGGTACTCTAGTAGAGTCACCGAACACCAAGTTAATAAAAGAAACAATGAATAAAAAACATAATTTGATAAATTCTAGTTG
>NW_021628259.1:45470-99351 GCF_900005855.1 Plasmodium gallinaceum | reverse complement strand
GAATCTGAATCTAGGATAGAGATGACAGACAATATAACTGAATCAGAATCTATTAAAGGGATGATACAAAATAAAACAGAATCTGAATATAAGATAGAGATGACAGACAATAAATCAGAATCCGAATCTATGAAAGAGATGACAGACAATAAAACTGAATCCGAATCTATGAAAATGCTGATAGACAATAAAACAGAATCTGAATCTAAGATAGAGATGACAGACAATAAAACTGAATCTGAATCTAGGATAGAGATGACAGACAATAAAACTGAATCTGAATCTAGGATAGAGATGACAGACAATATAACTGAATCAGAATCTATGAAAGGGATGATAGACAATAAAACAGAATCTGAATCTAAGATAGAGATGACAGACAATAAAACAGAATCAGAATCTATTAAAGGGATGATAGAAAATAAAACAGAATCTGAATCTAAGATAGAGATGACAGACAATAAAAAAGAATCCGAATCTATAAAAGAGATGACAGACAATAAAACAGAAGCTGAATCTAGGATGGAGATGACAGACAATAAAACACAATCCGAATCTAAGAATGAGAAGGGAAAAAATAAAATAAAAAATAGGAAATCAAATATTTTAAAATTTCTTTTTAAGAGGTTTGATAACCATTAAGAAAATAAAAGTTAATGTTTTAACAGAGAATATAGAATTACTCATGTGCAAGATCTAGTAAAAAAAAGAAAAATTAATATTTTACCTAAATTTTTTTTATACAGATATATTTTATTTTTTAAAAAAAAAAAAAAAATAAAAAAGAAAAATTTTTTAGAAAGAAAAAATTTCATGAGAATATTTTTTAATTTTTAAGAATCAAATTTTCATTAAGTGATATTAATAAAATTAAAATTTTTTTTTTATTAAGTATTTTTATTATTTTTAAAAGCACTAAACTTAAATTACTGAAAATTACTTATAAGAAGCAATAAATTTTTGTACTTAAAAATTAATAATTAATGAGAATATATGTTTTCAATAAGAATACACAATTTTTATCAAGGTAAATTCACAATGAACCGCATTATTGCACTTGATTTGTTTATATCATTAAAATTATATCTAAAATCCATTTAATTACTAGAGAAAACACCATATTCTCTTTAATAATTTGTTTTTTATTATTATAGCAAATTCATTGAATGACAATTTAATAAATTAAAAATGTAAATTATGGATAGTAAATAAATCAGTTATTAAAAGTATAAGATAAAATAGAATAAGAAAATTTGTATGCAGAATTATTACCAGCTGGTTTATTAACTAGGTGTTCGGTGACTTTACTAGAGTACTGAACAAAAAAATTAATAAAGAGCATGTGGAGATGCCTCTACGATTTTTGTATATTTATATATATTTTTATTTGCTTTGAACGAGTGATCTTTAACTATAATCTACTTCGTTCAGCATACTTTTATTTCAATAAGTATTTATTTACTTTAATAAAGATCCTAATTTTTATTAAAAATTTAAATATTTATTTAACATGAATTATTAATTAATTATAATTACTAGTTTATTTATTATCAGTTATATTCAGCAATTATTTTATATTGCTGTTGAATTAACAAACATAAACAATTATTAACAAAAACAAAAAAATTATATAAATATAATTACATGAAAATTTTATTGTTATATGTATAAAATTTTCTTCTGAAAAATTCATCATAAAAATACTTCATTTAATTCCTCCATTTCCCAAAAAAAAAAATCTATTTTTTTTTTTTTTTTTTATTTTCTTAGTAACAAATATTTTAAAAAATTGATTTTTTTTAATCAATTTTTTTCCTGCCTATTTTTACATTTTTTTTTATCAAATTTTTTTTTTCTGACATTCTTTGAACTTTCTTTTTAAGAAGTACAAACAAAAAAAAAAATCATCAATTTTTTTTATTTTTGTGTGTGTATGGATGACTAACCTCGTATACTTCATTCAACTAGTTCTTTTATTTTCCAAAAAGGTTAATGAAGCCTTTTATAAACCACAAAGTCACCGACACCCAATAAATAAAGCAATGGTTTAGGGTTAAAACGCCGAGGTTTTCCTTGTACCTGAATAGAAACTTTGTATTTGTTGTTAGGTTCCATGATTTTATTTTTTTTTTCAAGAGTCTTGTATTATTTCTTAATACTTTTTCGAACTCTTTTTTATTTTCCTGATCTATTAAGTTAGGTGCTTTAATAAAATTCTGAATAATTTCTTTATTCCAATTCTTTAATTCATCCTCCTTTACATCGGGTTTAACTTCCATGATATATATATGTTTATCCTTCTTTTTTTATGATGACATATCCTAATTCGTCCATTAATGCTCAATAAAAGGCTTCATTAACCTTTTTGGTAATAAAAAGGATTAGCTATATGAAGAATACGTAGTTGGTTTTGCACACGCGGAAAAAAAAAAAAAAAAAAAAAAAAAATTATTAAATTTTTTTTATTTTTTCTTTTAATAAATGGATATATGTAAAAATAAATATATTTATTTTTTTTAAAAGGATTTAATAAAAGAGAGAAAATTGGTAAAATAAAAATGGAGAGTAAGATTTAGTACCAATAAAAATGAGATCTTAAGGAGATAAAAACATTTACACATAAAAGAGTTTAATTTGCATAATATTTATATTTTTAATTTGTGAGAGAAAATTTTATATATATGACAATAATATTTTCGCGTAAATAACATTCATATAATTAATTTGCATTTTCACTAATTGTTTATGTATGTTAATTCAACAGAAATATACTTAAAATTCTGAACATAACTCATAACAAAGAAATAAATAAATTACATTTAATTAATAATAAATGTTGAATAAGGATATAAATTTTTAATGAAAATTAGGATTTTTATTGATGTAAATAAATACCTATTGAAATCAAATAACGCTGAACGAAATGGATCACATAATTAAGAATCACTTGTTCAAAGCATATAGAAATATATATAAATACATCAAAATCGTAAGAGTAACTCTACATGCTCCTTATTAATTTGTTTGTTCATTAATCTAGCAAAGTCACCGAACATCCAGTTAATAAATCAATATTATATATCCTTTAATATAATAATAAAATGATTCATAAGTTATAACTATTAAAAATAATTTTTTCTATATTGTGCTCTATTTCCGCTAAATACCACTAAGTTTTATTGACGTACAGTGAACATATTTAGCTTTATCTATATTGTTTATATTGGTTAATACATTGATCTATAAACAATATTATTGACCTTTTTTGTATAATATTTAGACGAACAAATAGAATAAGAACATTTTATTTTGTGCATGCTAATTCTCAAGGACAATTTGCTATCATAAAAGTTTTCTCTAAAATAGTTATTCAAAATGTATGAAAACAAAAAATATATGTATATACAACCTAGCACATAAAGTGAGCGTACTTAAAAAAAAATAAACAAATAATAATATTTTTTTTGTGTGTGTATTTACAATTAAAAAAAAATAAAATCTTAAAAAAAAAAAATTAGTTTTTCTTTTTTTTTCTTGGAGGGTAATGTGCATACTATTATAGAATGTATATTTTCATTTTAAGCTAAAATGTAATTTTAAGGAAATTACACTTTAGAGTCTTGCTTATATTAAAAAAAAAATTATTAACTAATATGTTATATTTAATAATCATTAATAAAAATAAAAATTTTATATCAAAATTAAGTACAGTTTACACTATATATTCCTTATTAATTCATTTGTTTGACACGAGATAAGTAATTTAACAACCATTAATAAATCAGAGATATATATAATTTCTTTTCCTTAGAATATTATCCTATTTATAATAATTATAATAATTTTAATACTTCGTGTAATGTTATTTGGATAATTTACCTTTCTATATCTCCAAAACTCAAACTATTCAAATTATTTTAATATCATGTAATATGTATGTGAAATGTAAGACACTTTTATATTTTTTATATTTTTAGTAGTAAGAACAGCTTCTTCATATAATATTAAAAAATTATAAATCATAAAAAATGCACTTTTATTAAATTTATGATTATTTTTAAGAGAAAAATTAGCATTAAAATATTAAAAATGATAGTATTTATACACAGCACTTTTTATTAATAATACGTTAAAGATTCTAACAAATTAAATTTAAAAAACAAAAATTCTTATTAAAATTCTCCATTAATATTTACAAATATGTATTATAAAATTTAACGTATTAAGAAAAAAGTTATATTAGGAAGGAAAAATTGTTGAATTCATTTATACTATATAATTGAGTTACCTAGATTTTCGATAAGTAGAATGAAAAATAAAAAATTGTGATATAAATATATAAAACTAAAAATAAAAAAGAAAATAAACACATCGTAATTATAATCAAGGCTTATCAAATAAATATATAAAGGCAAAAAAAAAAAAAAAATAAATAATATTCTTTTATATTTAATTAGAAGATTATAATAATATATATGCAAAAAGTTACTTTATAATTCTGTTTAATCTTTATTTAATGATATTTTTTATATCACAATAAAAAATATATTCTTTTGAATTTTATAAAAAAAAACCTATTATATTTAACTAAAGATATATTTTTATATTCAGTAAATAACATTTATATTAATTTTGAAACTGATAAATGTTACTAGAAAATAAGTAAATTTATAAAAATGTATTTATAGAATAATTTAAGTAAATTTGTCAAAAAATAAAACTTTTTTTAAAAAATATTTTTCACTGTAAATATATGATTAATAAATAGTATTTTTTTTTTTTTTTTTTTTAATTGTAATTAATTTATTTGACTTTTAAATGTGCTTTTTATAAGATTTGTTATTATAATTTCTTTAAAGTAAAAATCTATTTTCACTTTTACTTTTGAATTTATGTACTCAATAAATTTTTCTTATTTTTTTTCAAATAGTTGAAAAAGTAATTTTTTTTAAAAAATAGTAATAACAAAAAATAAATATGTACATATATTGTATAAATATATATCAGTAATAAAAATAAAAAAAAAAGAATTAAGATAAAAAAGAGTATTTTAGAAAAATCAAAAAAGTTATGTTTAAAAGAAAAATATTCACAAACAAAAATTAGTTTTATATTAAGTGAAAATTTGTCATAAAAGTAGTATACTGTATGATAGATACAAGAGTATAAAAATTTTTAATTTATAATGTTTTTTTTTCTTTTTTTGATGCAGATATATCTCTATAATATACGAATATTAATATTTATAAATCATAATATACCGTATATTAAATAATTTAAAGTTCGACATAATTCACAGAGATTGGTAGTTTACAAAAAAAAGATAAAAAAAAAACCTTAAACATTAAATGTATATCATTCATAATTTTTATGCGCATTAAATTAAAAATATTTAATTTGTTTACATAATTTAAAGATAAATAAAATTATAATAAAATATTTTTAAAATAAATTTATCCTATTTATTATATATTTTATTTATTTGTAAATTAACATTTTTATTTTATTTTTTAAAGAATTAAGAATATTTTTCCTATCTAAAGTAACCATAATATCATGTGCAATAATAAAAAATTAGAAATTACATTTCATTTATGAAAATAATTTTCTATTTTAAAAATTTAAGAAATTAATATAGGTTATAATAATATCTAAATTAATATTACAAATCCATATTTTAGTATTATTGAAAATTGAAAAAATTTTACACCTGAATTAACAACTTCCACTTAAATATTATTTTATAAATATATTAATATGAAATCGTTAATTTTATATTTAAAAATTACTACATTCCTTCTTTTAATTTGGATGTATCAATGTTTTTATAACGTAAGTTAAAATTTTTACAAAAAATATACATATAGATATATTTTATTTCTAATTATTTTTAACATTTCATTTGATTTACTATTCTAATAAAAGAAACATACTTTTAAAAAATTTTTATTTAATCCATAGTGTGATTCCTATAAATCTTTGATTGATAAAAATATATTGCAAACAAAAAATAAGCTAAAATATGAAAGAGTATTAACAGAGGGTGATATAGCAGGAAAAATGCAAACTTACTCTGAAGGATGCCTAGAAGAATGTTCATTAGATAATAAAAAAAACAAATGGGAAAATCCGATTCAAAACGAGAATCCGCGCGATCGATGGCAGAGAAAAACTAATCCGTTATTCAGGAAAATATTTGATAAAAAAACAAGTGAAATGGACCCTAAATGGAGAGACCAAAAATGGAATAATGAATGGAATAAAATTTCAGCTAACAAGGTCAATGAACTATCTTCAATATTTCATCGAAGTGATATATCAGAAGAAGAAAAAAAAGAATTAATTCGTAATGTTAAGGATGAACTCGACATGGAATTTTGGACATTTTTAGATAAATGTAAGAAAGAGATGACAGACAATAAATCAGAATCCGAATCTATGAAAGAGATGACAGACAATAAAACAGAATGCGAATCTAAGAAAGAGATGACAGACAATATAACAGAATCCGAATCTATAAAAGAGATGAGAGACGATAAAACTGAATCCGAATCTATGAAAGGGATGATAGATAATAAAACAGAATCTGAATATAAGCTAGAGATGAGAGACAATAAAACAGAATCCGAATCTAGTAAAGTGATGAGAGGCAATAAAACGGAATCCGAATCTAATAATGAGATAAGAGACAATAAAACGGAATCCGAGTCTAGGAATGAGATGACAGACAATAAAACAGAATCCGAATCTAATAAAGAGATGATAGACAATAAAACAGAATCCGAATCTATGAATGAGATGACAGACAATAAAACAGAATCCGAATCTAAGAATGAGATGACAGACAATAAAAATGAATCAGAATCTATTAAAGGGATGATAGAAAATAAAACAGAATCTGAATTTAAGATAGAGATGGCAGACAATAAATCAGAATTCGAATCTATGAAAGAGATGATAGACAATAAAACTGAATCCGAATCTATGAAAAGGATGACAGACAATAAAACTGAATCCGAATCTATGAAAATGATGATAGACAATAAAACAGAATCTGAATCTAAGATAGAGATGACAGACAATAAAACAGAATCTGAATCTAGGATAGAGATGACAGACAATAAAACTGAATCAGAATCTAAGAAAGATATGATAGACAATAAAACACAATCCGAATCTAAGAATGAGAAGGGAAAAAATAAAATAAAAAATAAGAAATCAAATATTTTGAAATTTCTTTTTAAGAGGTTTGATAACCATTAAGAAAATAAAAGTTAATGTTTTAACAGAGAATATAGGATTATTCATGTGCAAGATCTAGTAAAAAAAAGAAAAATTAATATATTGTCTAAATTTTTTTTATAGAGATGAATTTTATTTAAAAAAAAAAAAAAATTAAAAGATAAAAATTTTTTAGAAAAAAAAAATTTCATGAGAATATTTTTTAATTTTTAAGAATCAAATATTCGTTAAGTGATATAAATATAATTAAATTTTTTTTTTATTATTTATGTATTTTTATTATTTTTGAAAGCAGTGAACTTAAATTACTGAAAATTACTTATAAAAAGCAATAAATATTTTGTATTTAAAAATTAACAATCAATGAGAATATGTGTTTTTAATAAAAATACATAATTTTTATCAAAGTAAATTCACAATGAACCGCATTATTGTAGTTTATTTGTTTATATAATTAATATTAGATTTAAAATCCATTTAATTACTAGAGAAAACACCATATTCTCTTTAATAATTTGTTTTTCATTACTCTAGCAAATTCATTTAATGATAATTTAATAAATTAAAAATGTAATTTATGAAAAGTAAATAAATCAGATAGTAAATGTAGAGGATAAAATAGGAGAAAAAAAGTTGGATGCAAAATTATTACCAGATAATTTATTAAACGGATGTTCGGTGACTTTGCTAGAGTACTGAACGAACAAATTAATAAAGAGCATGTAGAGTTTTCTCTACGATTCTGATGTATTTATATATACTTTTATATGCTTTGAACGAGCGATTCTTAATTATGTAATCTACTTCATTCAGCATTCTTTAATTTCATTAGGCACTTATTTACTTTAATAAATATCTTTATATTTATTAAAAATTTAAATCCTTCTTGAATGTTGATTATTAATTAAATCTAAATTATTTATTTCTTCGTTATGAGTTATGTTCAGCAATTTAACTATATTGCTGTTGAATTAACAAACATAAACAATTAGTAAAAATAAAAATTAATTATATGAATATCAATTACGTGAAAATTTTATTGTCATATGTATAAAATTTTCTCTTACAAATTAAAAATATAAATGTTATGCTAATTAATCTCTTTTATGTATATATTTTTTTTATCTGTTTAAGATATCATTTTTATTGGTATTAAATCTTACTCTCAATTTTTATTTTACCAGTATTTTTCTTCTAATTTAAATCATTTTAAAAAAATAAATATATTTACTTTTTATGTATCTATCTTTTTTTTTTAAAGAAATATAAAAGAAAATTTATCATCATTTTTTTTTTTTTTTTTGTGTGTGCCTGACCAACTGCGTATTCTTCATATAGCTAGTCGTTCTTATTACCAAAAGGGTTAATGATGCCTTTTATTAACCATACTCTATCACCATGGGAAAGTAATGGTTATTACTTAAAGTTTGTTTTTTTTGGCTTGTTTTATTACATCAATTCCTTTTTGTACTCCTTTTTCAATTTGCTTGTCCTGATTATCGTTAATGTCATTTATTATAATGCTTTTCCGTTTATGAATATCTAGGTAATCTTTAGACTTTAAATCATGCATCACATTTAGTTTCCTTTTATTTTTATTCGTAACTTGTATTAAATTCTCCAGTTGCTTTTCATATATCTCTCTAGTTTTGTTACTTAACAATTTTATTTTTGACGTCGGAATTTGTACTTCTTTATCTCTATAGTATATAGGTATTGCTTTTAAAATTTCTCTTGCAATTTTAGTTACTTTGTGAGGAAATGACCAATAAGATTTATATTGTATATTCCCACTATAGTGTTTCATTTGATTCCTTTTGTATTCCGGTAATTAGTATGAAATTATATCTCCAACATTTATATTTTTATTCTCAATTATAGGTTCTCTTTTGATTTAACATTTTCACGTATGTTTTTCCATCGATCGTTTATGTATATAATCCTCATCTCAGAAGTTGTTTCTGGTACTTACTTTGCAAATTCTGGACAGATACAATCTATTCCAAACATAGCAAAATAGGGTGTTTCTCCTATCGCTCCATGAGGTGTATTATTATATATTAGTACTGCATTTTGTACTATTTCTTCAAAAGGTGGATATTTTTCTTCATATAAATTCTTAATGATATAATCTAAGCTTTTATGAGAGCTTTCATTTATACCGTTTCCTTGGGGTAATATGCCCTGGTATGATATAATTTAATCTGTAATTCTCTTGTAATATAGTTATTAAATTCTTGACTAGTATAAATTGAACCGCGATCTGTTAAAATGCTTCTAGGGCATCCAAATATAGGTATCCATTTTTTTTTTTATAATGTTACTTGCGTCCCTAGAATTAGGTGTTTTATTAGTTATATTAGTTACCATAAAAGGTGAATGATGATCTGTTGCTACTCATATATTGTATTTTGTACCTTACCATGTTTTAGGTCTTATAATATCTAATGAACCATATCAAATACATTCGGTTTTGATAAATCTTGATTATTGTTGGGTTTAAATTTCCTATTACGCATTACATGACAAATTAAAAAATTTGTGACGTATTCTTCTATATTTTTACTAGTATTGGGCCACCAAAAATGTTTTTGTATTTTCTTTAGTGTTTATTTCCTCCACAATGTCCTTCGAATTTACTACTATGAAACCAATACATTAAATGATTTCTATATTTTTCTTATATATATAATTTTCCTGTTCTATAGTTGGTTAATAAAAGGCTTTATTAAGATTTTTGGAAAATAAAAAGATTACTTAAATGAAGAATACGAAGTTGGTCATGTACACAAAAAAAAAAAAAAAAAATGATCAATTTTTTTTGTTTGTACTTATTTTTAAAAAAAAAGTACAAAAACTGTCAAGAATAAAATTTGATAAAAAAATACAAAGATCATCAGGAAAAATATTGATTAAAAAAATCAATTAGAAA
Organism: Plasmodium gallinaceum; assembly: GCF_900005855.1. Lineage (NCBI taxonomy): Eukaryota > Apicomplexa > Aconoidasida > Haemosporida > Plasmodiidae > Plasmodium > Plasmodium gallinaceum. The sequence goes on along the minus strand of NW_021628259.1, from coordinate 89,177 downwards.
AATATTTGTTACCAATAAATTAAAATAAAAAAAAAATAAAAAAAAAAAAAAAGATTTTTTTTTTCTGGAATGAAATATGATTTGAATGAATTTTGTAAGAGAAAATTTTATACCTATAACAATAAAATTTTCATGTAATTAATATTCGTATAATTAATTTTTATTTTTCACTAATTTTTTATGCTTGTTAATTCAACAGCAATATATTTAAATTGCTGAACATAATTCATAACAAAGAAATAAATAAATTACAATTAAATCATAATCAATATTCAATAAGAATTTAAATTTTTAATTAAAATAAGGATTTTTATTAAAGTAAATAAATACCTATTGAAATCAAAGAATGCTGAACGAAATAGATCACATAATTAAGAATCACTCTTCAAAGCATATGAAAGTATATGTAAATACATCAAAACCCTAGAGGAAACTCTACATTCTCATTATTAATTTTTTTGTTCATTACTCTAGCAAAGTCACGGAACATCCAGTTAATAAATCAATACCATAGATCCTTTAATATAATAATCAAATATTTCACGAGTTGTAATTATTGAAAATAATTTTTTTTATATTGTACACTATTTCCGCTGAATATCACAAAGTTTTCTTGACATATAGTGAACATATTTAGCTTTACCTATATTGATTATATCGGTTAATACATTTCTCTAAAAATAATACTATTTGCCATTTTTGTATAATATTTAGACGAATAAATAGAATAAAAACATTCTATTTTGTGCATGCTATTTCGCAAGGACAATTGCTATCATAAATGTTTGCTCCAAAATAATTATTCAAAAAGTATGCAAACAAAAAATATAAGTATATAGATACTTGCGCTTAAAGTGAGCACACTTAAAAAAAAATAAATAAATAATAATATTTATTTGTGTCGGTACTTACAATTCAAAAAAAATATAAATTATGATTATATTTTTTTCATTACTAAAAATAAATGTAATCTTAAAAAAAAAATTAGTTTTTCTGTTTTTTTTTTTTGGAGGATAATGCGCAGACTACTATAAAATGTATATTTTTATTTTAAGATAAAATGTAATATTAAGGAAATTACATTTTAGAGAGTTGCTTTAATAAAAAAAAAATAATTAACTAAGAAGTTATATTTAATGTTTATTAATAAAAATAAATATTTTATATTAAAATTAAGTAGAGTTTACACTACATTTTCCTTATAAATTTATTTGTTTGACACTAAAAAAGTAATTTAATAACCATTTATAAATCAGAGCTATAAATAATTTCTTTTCCTTAGGAATATTATCCTATTTATAATAATTATAATAATTTTAATATTCATGAAATGTTATTTGGATAATTTACGTTTCTATATCTCCAAAACTCAAACTATTCAAATTATTTTAATATCATGTAATATCTATGTGAAACGTAAGACACTTTTATATTTTATATATTTTTAGTAGTAAGAACAACTTCTACATATAATATTAAAAAATTATAAATCATAAAAAATGCAATTTTATTAAATTTATGATTATTTTTAAGAGAAAAATTAGTGCTAATATATTAAAAATGATAGTATTTATACACACAACTTTTTATTAATAATACGTCGAAGATTTTAACAAATTAAATATAAAAAATAAAAATTCTTATTAAAATTCTCCATTAATATTTACAAAGATGTCTTATAAAATTTAACCTTTTAAGAAAAAAGTTTTATTAGGAAGGGACAATTGTTGAATTCATTTATGCTTTTTAATTAAAGACTTCATTAATCTTTTTGGTAATAAAAAGGACTAGCTATACGATGAATACGTAGTTGATCACGCAAACGCAAAAGAAAAAAAAAATTTTTTTTTTTTTTTTTTTTATTATTTTTTTAATAAATGGAGATACGTATAAAAAAAATATATTCATTTTTTTTAAAAAGATTTAATGAAAGAGAGAAAATTGGTAAAATAAAAATCGGGAATAAGATTTAGTACGAATAAAAATGATATCTTAAATAGTTAAAAGATATTTAGATATAAAAGAGTTTAATTTGCATAATATTTATATTTATAATTTGTGAGAGAAAATTTTATATATATGACAAGAAAATTTTCATGTAATTAATATTCATATAATTAATTTTAATTTTTACTAATTATTAATTTTTGTTAATTCAACAGCAATATAGTTAAATTGCTGAATGTAACTCATAACAAATAAACAATTAATTTACAATTAATTAATAATCAACATTCAATAAGAATTTAAATTTTTAATAAAAATAAAGATAATTATAAAAGTAAATAAATGTCTATTGAAAACAAAAAAATGATGAATGAAGTAGATAACATAAATAAGGATCATTCGTTCAAAGCATATAAAAATAAATATAAATACGCAAAATCGTAGAGGTAACTCTACATGCTCTTTATTAATATGTTCGTTCAATACTCTAGCAAAATCACCGAACACCCAGTTAATAAATCAATACTATACAAATGAGTTACCTAAATTTAATAAATAAAATGAAAAATAAAAAATTGTGCTATAAATATATAAAACTAGAAATAAAAAAGAAAATAAACATATCGTAATAATAATCAACACTTATCATATAAATATATAAAGGAAAAAAAAAAAAAAATAATTTTTTTTTTATATTTAATTAGAAGTTTATAAAAATATATATGCAAAAAGTTATTTTATAATTCTGCTTCATCTTTATTTATTGATATTTAATATATCACCATATAAATGGATTCTTTTGAATTTAATAAAAAAAAATCTATTATATTTAACTAAAGATATACTTTTATATTCAATAAATAACATTTATATTAAATTTGAATTGATAAGAATTACTCGTAAAAAAGTAAATTTATAAAAATGTATTTTTAGAATAATTTAAGTAAATTTGTCAAAAAATAAAACTTTTTTTAAAAAATATCTTTTACTGTAAATATGTGATTAAAAAAATAGTATTTTTATTTTTTTTTTTTAAATTGTAATTAATTTATTTGACTTTTAAATGTGCTTTTTATAAGATTTGCTATTATAATTTCTTTAATGTAAATACCTATTTTCACTTTTTCTTTTGAATTTAGGTACTTAATAAATTTTTTTTATTTTTTTTCAAATAGTTGAAAAGTAATTTTTTTTAAAAAATAGTTATAACAAAAAATAAACGTATATATATATTGTATAAAACTTTATCAATAATATAAATAAAAAAAAAAGAATTAAGATAAAAAAAAGTATATTAGAAAAATTAAAAAAGTTATAATTAAAAGAAAAATATACACAAACAAAAATTAGTTTTATATTAACTGAAAAATATTGAAAAATGTAGTATACTGCATGACAAATACATAAATAAAAAAATTTTTAATTTATACAGTTTTTTTTTCTTTTTTTGTGTTAGATATATCTCTATAATGTACAAAGATTCATATATATAAATCATAATATACTGTGTATAAAATAATTTAAAGTTCGACATAATTCACAGAAATTGGTAGTTTAGAAAAAAAAAATAAAAAAATTCTTTAACATTAAATATATATCATTTATAATTTTTATGTGCATTAAATTAAAAATATTTTATTTTTTTACATAATTTAAAGATAAATAAAATTATAATAAAATATTTTTAAAATAACTTTATCCGATTTATTATATATGTTATTTATTTGTAAATTAACATTCTTATTTTTTTTTTTAAATAATTAAGAATATTATTCCTATTTAAAGTAACCATAATATCATAAGTAATAATAAAAAATTAGAAATTACATTTCTCATATGAAAATAATTTTCTATTTTATAAATTTAAGAAATTAATAAAAGTTATAATAATATCTAAACTAATATTACAAATCCATAATTTAGTATTATTGAAAATTGAAACAATTTTACACCTGAATTTACAACTTCCACTTCAATATTATTCTATAATTATATTAATATGAAAACATTAACCTTATTTTTAAGAATTACTACATTCCATCTTTTAATTTGGATGTATCAATGTTTTTATAACGTAAGACAAAATTTTTACAAAAAAGATACATATAGATATATTTTATTTCTGATTCTTTTTAACATTCCATTTGATTTACTATTCTAACAAAGAAAACATTGTTTTAAAAAATTTTTATTTAATCCATAGTGTTATTCTTATAAAACATGGATTGATGAAAATATATTGCAAACAAAAAATGAGTTAAAATATGAAAGAATATTAACAGAGGGTAACACAGAAGAAAAAAAGCAAACTAACGCTGAAGGGTGCCTAAAAGAACGTCCATTAGATAATGAAAAAAACAAATGTAAAAATCTGATTCAATACAAGAATCCGTACGATCCATGCCATGGAGCCAATACTTCATCATTGTCGGAGAGTTTTGATAGAAAAGCAAAAGAAATGAACCCTAAATTGAGAGACCAGAAATTGAATATTGAATGTAATAAAATTTCAGCTAACCAAGTTAGTGACCCACATTTTATCTCTCATGGACCTGATATTCCAGATGAAGAAAAAAGCAAAATAACTGATAGTGTTAAGAACCAACATGACTTTAAATTGGATGAACGTTTATGCGAATCTAATAAAAAAATGAAAGACAATAAAACAGAATCCGAATCTAATAAAGAGATGATAGACAATAAAGCAGAATCAGAATCTAAGAAGGAGCAGGGAAAAAAAAAAAAAAAAAATAAGAAATTTGATTTAATGAAACATTTAATTTTTCATAAGNAATAAATTGGATGAACGTTTATGCGAATCTAATAAAAAAATGAAAGACAATAAAACAGAATCCGAATCTAATAAAGAGCTGAGAGAGAATAAAACAGAATCCGAATCTAATAAAGAGATGATAGACAATAAAGCAGAATCAGAATCTAAGAAGGAGCAGGGAAAAAAAAAAAAAAAAAATAAGAAATTTGATTTAATGAAACATTTAATTTTTCATAAGATTGATAAAATTTACGATGATAAAAAATAATGGTTTAACAGAGAATATAGGATTATTAATGTACAAGATTTACTTAAAAAAAAGAAAAGTTAATATTTTGTCTAAATTTTTTTTATAGATATATATTTTATTTTTTATAAAAAACAAAATTAAATGAGAAAAATTTTTTAGAAAGAAAAAGTTTCATGTGAATATTTTTTAATTTTTAAGAATAAAATTTTCGTTAAGTGTTATTAATATAATTAAAATTTTTTTTTTATTTTTATGTTTTTTTATTATTTTTAAAAGCAGTGAACTTAAATTATTGAAAATTACTTATAAAAAGCAATAAATAATTTGTACTTAAAAATTAATAATTAATGAGAATATATGTTTTTAATAAAAATACATAATTTTTATCAAAGTAAATTCACAATGAACCGCATTATTGCAGTTAACTTGTTTATAACATTAAAATTATATTTAAAATCTATTTAATTACTAGAGAAGACTCCATATTCTCTTTAATAATTTGTTTTTCATTACTCTAGCAAATTCGTTGAATGATAATTTAATAACTTAAAAATGTAAATTATGGAAAGTAAATAAATCAGGTAGTAAATGTAGGGGATAAAATAGAAGAAAAAACGTTGGATACAGAATTAGGTCCAGCTTACCTACATGACAAAAAAAGGACACAAAAAAGAAAAAAAAAAAGTCTTTATTGAGAATTATTAGCGTAAAACATTTGTTAATAAAAGGAATTATTAGCCTTTTTCAGAAAAAAATTAATAGCTGTATGAAAAATAAATAGACATGAAAATACTATATAAATTAAAAAAAAAAGATGAATACTAGGAAAAAAATATTCAAGTTATTAATAAATAGAAAAAAAATTGATAAAAAGTTTTTTCGTGAAAATTTTTTATCTTTGAATTTTAAAGAGAAAATTTTATATTAACAATAATAAAATTTTCGTGTTTGTAGTATTGTATAACTTATTTTGTGTTTTGTTATTTATATTTGTTAATTCGCTGGAAGTGAATTTGAATTGTTAAACATTAATCGTAACCTTATAAGTAAAATATATGTAATTTAAAACTATAATTAATAAAGATTTAAATTTTTAATAAAAATAGGGATTTTTATTAAAATAATTAAATGCCTCATAAAAGCAATAAATGTTCAATGAAGGAAACCATACACATTTCAATGGTTTATTATATTAAAAGCAAATTTAAATTCATTTAAATGGTAGGAGAAACTCTACATGCTCGTTGTTAATCCTTTTATTCAATACTCTAGCAAAGTAATGAATAGGAAATTAATAAACCATTAATTACATTTATTTTACTTATATTGTGATTTATATTTAACAATTCAAATTTATTGCTTTCAAATTAACAAGCATAAATAATTGATAAAATTAAAATTAAATTACGTGAGTACTACAAAGCTCAAAAATTTTATTATAGTTAATATAAAATTTTCTTATATAAATTTAAGCAAAAATACACCACAATAAGCTTTTTTAGTCAATAACTTTTTCTTCTATTTTTCGACCATTAAATTCCTTTTAAAAAAAGTAAAAATTTATTTTTTTGTTCATTTAAATTACAAAAATAAAAAAAACATTAACTAATTTTTTTCTTTTCTTTTTACTTAACAATTGCACGTTAGTTAATAAAATGTATTATTTACTTTTTGAAAATAAACGATAATAGTTGTATGGAAAATATATTGTTATACATACAAATTCTAGATGCAAAAAAAAAAAACGTAATAAAATATAAAAAAATAATTGTTAATTACTTTGTTTTCTTTTTCTTATTTTTAAATACAAAAAAAAAAATACATTTACTTCTTTTTTGAAATGATTAATTTTTAAGTTGAAATATTAATTTATTTATTTCTTATTCAATAACTTTGCTAGAATATTGAACAAACATATTAATAAAGAGAAGATAGAATTTTCTCTACTAATTTAATGAATTTATGTTACGTTTTAATGCTATAAATCAGTAAACTGCTTTATATATATAGTCTTCTTAAATAAAAATTTATTGTTTTCAAGAGACAACTATTTATTTTAATAAAAGTACTAAATTTTTATTAAAAATTTGAAACATCATTGATTATCGATATTAACTATATATATTTTATTTATATTGTTAAGTGTAATGTTTAAGAATTCAAATCCATTTTTCCGAAATTAACAAATATAAATAAGTAACAGAATACAAAATAAACTACGCAATATTACTAACGCGAAAATTTTATTATCATTGTTATAAAATTTTCTTACATGAATTTAAAACATAATATACTTTAAGAAAATTTTTAGTCAACAGCTCTTCTTTTCAATTTTTCAATTATTAAATCATTTGGAAAAAAAAAATATATTTTTTATGTATTTTAAATTTAGTAAAAAGAAAATAAAAAAAAATTAATAATTAATTTTTTTTTTTTTTTTATTTATCTCTTGCATGACTATTTATTTTCCATACAGAAACTATTTTTTATTCTCAAAAAATCCACTAATACGTTTTATCATCTAAATTTAGAAGAAAGAATTGTTGTCATGAAACTTCTTGAAGTATATTTTGTTTAAATTTATATAAAAAAATTTTAGTGTTTTACATTATTTATATAATTTATTTTTTTAATTATTTGTGTTTATTAATTTGAGAGAAATGAATTTGAATTGCTAAACGTTAATTATAACATTATAGATAAAATACACGTAATTTAAAACTATAATAAATAAAGATTTAAATTTTTAATGAAAATAGGGATTTTTATTAAAATAATTAAATGCCTCTTAAAAACAATAAAAGCTCAATGAACGAAAGCATATACATTTCAATGGTTTATAGTATTAAAAACAAATTTAAATTCATTTAATTGGTAGAGGAAACTCTACATGCTCGTTCTTAATCCTTTTGTTTAATACCTGGTTAATAAAAGGCTTTATTAGCCTTTTTTGGAATATAAAGGACTAGCTATATGAAGAATACGCAGTTGATCATGCACACAAAAATAAAAAAAAAAAAAAAAAATATGATCAATTTTTTTGCTTCTCTTTTGATAAATTAAAAGATGTAAAAAAAAATATAATTTTTTTTTTTTAAGAAAAAAAACGTCTAGAAGTATTGGTTAAAAAAATAAAATGGAAAAAGATTTGTAACCAATAAGAATGAGATATTAAACACACTATAGATATTTATATACAAAAGTATTTAATTTACATAGTATTTATATTTTTAATTTGTAAGAGAAAATTTTATACATATAATAATAAAATTTTCACGTAATTAATATTCATATAATTAATATGCATTTTTACTAATTGTTTATATTTGTTAATTAAGCAGCAATATATTTAAATTGCTGGACATAAATCATAAGAAAGAAATAAGTAATATACAATTAATTAATGATTAATATTCAATAAGGATTTAAATTTTTAATAAAAACAAGGATTTTTATTAAAGTAAATAAATGCCTATTGAAATTAAAGAATGCTGAATGAAGTAGATCAATTAATTAAGGATCTCTCGTTCAAAGAATTTAAAAATATATATAAATTCATCAAAATCGTAGATTGATTTATTAACTGGGTGTTTGGTGACTTTTCTAGAATATTGAACAAACAAATTAATAAAGAGCATGTACAGTTGCCTCTGCGGTTTTGATACATTTATATATATTTTTAAATGCTTTGAAGAAGTGATCCTTAATTATGTAATCTACTTCATTAAGCATTCTTTAATTTCAATAGGCATTTATTTACTTTAATAAAAATCCTTGTTTTTATTAAAAATTTAAATCCTTATTGAACATTGATATTTAACTAAATGTAAATTACTTGTTTATTTGTTATGAGTTACACTGAGCAATTAATATATATTGGTGTTAAATTAACAATCATAAGCAATTATTGACAATACAAAAAAAATATATAAATATTAATTACATGAAAATTTTATTGGTAGTGATATAAAATTTTCTCTTACAAAAATTCATTAAAATCATATTTCATTCCAAAAAAAAAAAAATATTTTTTTTTTTTTATTTTTTTTTTATTTATTTGTGATAAATCTTTTTCGAATTGACTTTTTTTTTTTTTATCAATTTTTTTTCCTGAAGATTTTAGTACTTTTTCTTTTTAAAAAAAAAAGTACAAACAAAAAGAAATTGATCATTTTTTTTTTTTTTTTTTGGATGCACTTGACCGATTTCTTATTCTTCATTTAACTAGTCCTTTTATTTTCCAAAAAGTTTAATAAAGCCTTTTATTAATTACATGGCGATCTATTTACTATATAGTTATCTTTTTTCTCCAAAAGGTCAAATTTTCTTATTAATCAAGAAAAAATTATATTTTATTATATATTTTTTTTAACTTTTTCAAAAAATAAAATACAAATTAATTTTTAATAATTTTTTTTACCTAGCGCTTTTATAGGTAACATATATTTTACATACAGCTAATAATTTTTTATTTTTGAAAAGGATAGTAATGTCTTTTGTTAATCAATAAGAAACTTATTTAGGCTTCTTAATATTTTATATGTTAATCTATAATTTTCATTCAAAGAATAATGTCATTAATACACACAATTACATTGTTTTTCTAAATTAAGTTAAAGAAAATACTTTTTATTCTTTAAATATGCGTAGCAAAAGTTTTTATTTCAAATGATTGTACATTAAATACAAATGTTCTACGTTGAAATACTAGAAATCTAGTGTATTGATTAATATTTTCAATTAATGCTTTGTTTTTAAATCCACTTTTAAGTTCTATTTTCGAAATTTATTTAATATTATAAAATCTTAGGAATAATTCTTTTTATGAGATAAATGTACGAATCAACTATTAGATATTTATATGAATAACTATAATCTATTGTCATTTTTAATTTTACTTTTTTTTCACGAAATAATATTATAGATGAAATTCTATTTGCAGTATTGATCTATGAATAGTATTATCAACTTCTTTATAATAATATTAAAATAAATAAAATAAACAAAAATATCTTATATTGTTCATATTAGAATTCTGGAAAATGCGTATGTATAAATGCATACGCTATAAAAAAATAAAACTTGCTAAAAAACTATGAAAACTATAGAAGCATATATATATATTTTATTATATTTTTCTTTGTTGCGATATTGACATAAAAAAAAAAAATTATTTATTTTTTTTTTTGGAAATATTTGTAGAGTATTTTTTTTAAAAGATTAAAAATGTAAAGTAAAAAGGTTATATACATGTTATATTGCGTAAATTAATAACATTAGTAATTAATAACGCCTGCAATATTTTATATTAATTAATAAAAGTAAATGATTTGTATTGTAATTTAATTAATATATAATAAGTAAAATTTTTTCACATGCTCTTAATTTATTTGTTCAAGACTACTAAAGCCATTGAACAAACAATTAATAAAATAAGTAATAAATAGAAAAATTATTAAAGAGAATGTAGAATTTTCTATACTAATCTAATGAATTTAAATATAACTTTAATACTATAAACAAATAAACTGTAAATTATGTGTTTTATTGATAATTTACATTTTTTATTAAAAATCCTGTGTTTTTATTAAGGACATAAATTTTCATTAATCATTAATTATTATTTTTAAAACATTCATTTATAACTTTTAATGAATAATTTTGAGTTATTAAAGTTCACTTTTCTTAAAAAAAGCAAAAAAAAATTTTAAATATATTAATATCAATAACAACGAAAATTTTACTCTCAAAAATAAAAAATTTTATCATAAAAATGTTTCTTCCTAAAAATTTGTTCACATTTAAAAGTTTTTTTTTCTTATTTAAAGAATATAAAATATATTTCTATAAAAAATTTAAAACAAAATATTAATTTTTTTTTTAACTATTACTTATGTATGGCTAATTAAGTGCTTTCTTCTCATGTTATAATTTTTATTTCCATATAGGTTAACAAGTCTATTTTTAATTAATTATCGAGCTTTTAATTTTTTATCTCTTATTTTTATTTATTTTTTTCCAGTTCTTTAAATCAACATAAAAATTTATTACAATATGAATGAAGATTTAATAAAATTCTATTAATTAATTTTTTCATTTTACATTTGTAAAATGATATTATTAAATAAGTAATTCTTCCAAATGACGCTCATATGAAATATTTTTCCTATAAAAAACTAATGATTGAAGATAACATTCTTTACTCATATAATTAGTTCTTTTAGAAAACAATTCATATATTGATAGAAATAAAGCACTATACAACATAATATATATATTCTTGAAATTAACCAGATTTTCATCCTTGTTATCTTTTTCACCAGATGGATAATATTCTTTACGTTCTTTTATATGTATCTGTTTTTTTTCAAGTACATCAGTCTCTGCTAACAATCTTTGATATTTCAACCTGTTATTTATTTTAAATGTATCTTTATTAATAAAAGAACTACTGGAATTATGCTATAAGATAAAATAAAAATTATTTAAAATTTTTTTTCTATTGTTAATGTAACAAAATAAATAAAATATTAGATATTATTAGAAACAAAATATATCTATATATATTTTTTTTATACGAACTTTGTCTTACATTGTAAAAGCAATGAAAAATCCAAGTTAAAATAAGAAATGTAAAAATCTTTAAACATAAAGTAAATGTTTTCATTTTAATACTTTTATAGTATAATAATAATTTTAGAGTTATTAAACCAGATATAAAACTGTTTTCATCTTCAATAATTCTTTGTTAGAGAACTGTAATATTACTTTATATGATACTATAATATTTTTAAATTATTTATGTTTTTAAGGTGAAAAATTATTTGTTTATACAAAATATAATTCCAAATTTTTCATAATTTTACATAATATTATATTGACTTTGTGTAAGATTATTACTTCTAGTTTTTCGAAAAATAAAATAAATAAGAAAGTATATTTATAAGTTAAAAAAAGGTTAAAATATGTAAAATTATTTTAAAGATATTTCATTAAAATTATATTTATCCTTAAAATAGATAAAAAAAAATTATATATTGTTATTTAAAAACAAGTAAATATTATAAATGTTTTATACATAATGTTAATGAATTTTTTTTTTTTTTTAACTATTAGTTTTTTTCTGTGAACTAATTTAAACTTTTATTTATCTTATATATGGTATTATTAATTTATAGATACAAATTTAGATATATTAGAGATATTGTATCTTCATCAATAAAAAAAAAACACTATAAATTGAAAATTTTTCTGTGCATGCATTTTTTATTAAGTGTACTATATTTGTGATCATTTTTAATTTAACACGAAACTAATTTTTAACTGAAAATATTTTTACCTTAAATGTAACTATTTTTATTATTCTATTATACGTTTTTTATCTTAATGTTTTATTTTTATGTTTGTTAATAATAAATGTTTATACAATATACATATGTATATGTATTTATTTTATGTTATCATAATTATTTTTTAAAATAATTTTCTTTTTCATTTATTTGAAGCAAATTAAAAAAAAAATTCTGAAATGCACAAATTCAATAAAAAAAGTGAAAACATATCTATTTTAAAATAATTATAATAATACATCATGTAAAAAGTACTTTAAATAAATTGGTAAAAGTTTAAAAGAAAAAAACTATTTTTTTAATCATTTTTATACAGTATAAAGCTTGTTTCGAAAATTTTTTGTTTTTATTTTGAAAAATTACCTTCATAATTATTCTAAAAATTATAAAGAATATTCTTTATTATATAAAACATATTATGAAAATGTATTTTTATAAATTTTCTTTTATTATACTAATAATCACAAGCATAAATATTGAATTTAGCAATAATTTTATCTATTATATTAACTATAAAAATGTTATCTTTAATTAAATACCATGGATTTTTTCTTTTAAAATACAAGGGTATACATTTTTATTAGGATATAAAATGTGTCAATATATTAATGTAAAACCGAATAATAACATAATCTATTGAATTTACATTATTATAATTTTCTAATTAAACATTTAAAAAAATCATTTGTCTTTTTTCTAATCTTTATATGCTTAATTGATGGATTCTGATTATTATAAGAATGCATTTATTTTATTTTCGTTTTATATATTTATATTTAAATTATTTTATTTTTCTTTATGTTTCTCATAAAATTTTGATAACATAAATACTGGCTTATAAGTAGGATTATCAACAATTTTAAATGATATTAAAATAAATAAAATAAGAAAAAAAAATTTTCATTTTGTATATTAAAATGAAGGTTAAATATGTATATTTTAACACTTAAACAAAGTACCTATATTAAAAAAAAAAACATTTTCTCTAAAAGCAAATAAATTAAGAAAAAAATGTTCGTATATTTTTTTATTTTTTTTTTATGAAAAATTAAGAGTGTAATACAAAATGTGATATACATGAGATATAATATAATTAAGCAAAAATAGTAATTAACTCATGAATTTAATATTTGATATAATTAATAAAAGAGAATAATTTGACAAAAATTAAAAAAAGATTTTTCTATGTGCTCTTTTTTTAATTTGTTTGTTCAATACTGATTTATTAACTGGATGTTAGGTGACTTTGCTAGAGTACTGAACAAACAAATTAATAAGGATAACGTAGAGTTGGCTCTACGGTTTTGATGTATTTATATATATTTTTAACGCTTTGAACGAGTGATCCTTAATTATGCGATCTATTTCATTCAGCATTCTTTAATTTCAATAGGCATATATTTACTTTAATATCAATCTTTATTTTTATTAAAAATTTATATCCTTATTGAATATAGATTATTAATTAAATGTAAATTACTTGTTTATTTGTTATAAATTATGTTCAGCAATTTAAATATATTGCTGTTGAATTAACAAGCATAAACAATTAGTAAAAATTCAAATTAATTATATGAATATTAATTACGTGAAAATTTTAATTTCATATGTATAAAATATCTCTCACAAATTAAAATATAAATATTATGCAAATTAAACTGTTTTATGTAAATATTTTTATCTATTTAAGATTTCATTTTTATTGGTACTAAATCTTACTCTCGATTTTTATTTTATTAATTTTCTCTTCTCTCATTAAAACATTTAAAAAAAATAAATATATTTTTTTTTTACGTATCTCTGTTTTTTTTTTAAGAAAAATATCAAAAAAAATTCAATGATATTTTTTTTTTTCCGCGTGTGCACAATCAACTACTCATTCTTCATATAGCTAGTCCATTTTATTACCAAAAAGGTTAATGAAGCCTTTTATTAACCAATTGTCCTATTAAAAGATAATTCACTTTCTGCTGAATCTGTTACACTTTCATCGGATTTCTTTTCGATGTCAATATCTTTCTCCTTAAATATCTTATTTATTCTATTCCTCTTTCTATCCTTCTCTTCATCATTTCCTTTAGGTTTTTTCTCTTTATACCTTTCTTTTTCCTTTTCTTTTTGTCTTTGCAGGTGTTCCAATTGTTTATTAAGGTATTTTTGCATTTGACGGATTTTCTGTGGATTAGTTTCATTTTTGATCATTTTAAAATTTAAACTATATCTTTTATCTTTTATTATACCTTTGATTTCATTTTCTTTATCTCGTATCATTTTATTTCTACATTCTAATGCCTAATGTTCTATCATATTACAATTACTACATCTTTTTTTTCTATGTATGCATTCCTTTTTAATATGACCTTTTTCGCCGCAACAGTAACATTTATTAAATGTTCTGTCCTTCTTTTCTGAATATCCATACTTATCTCTATTTACTGCCATTACATTCAAGTTATTATGATTATTTTCTTTTTTGCACATGTCTTCTAATGCTAACATTGTTGATATTACATCCATAAATTCTTTATTCTTAGATAATTTAATAGGTGCTTTTACTAAACAATTAAATGGGATTCGCAATCTAAAAAATCTCCTTACATCGTCAATATTATATCCGTTTGTTTCATCAAAACATAAACAACCATCAACATATTCCTTACAGTCTTCAATAAATGAATTCATAGCTTCCATTACACTGTTTTCCTATCTACTAATAATAGTTTTCTCATATGTTTAATACGCTTATCACCATTTTTAAATAACTTCTTCAAGAATTTTATCTTTAGCTGTAACATTACAGTTATTTCTTCATAGCAATACAATTCTGTTATCCATCATGAATAAGATTCTGGTAATAAAGATTCCGTTATCATGTATGTGCCAAATTTGTTTAATTCTCTCATTTTAACTCTGTTTTCAAGCTCGTCAAACCATTTGGAAGGTTTTTCAAACGAAACCTCATCCAATTTTTATTATCCATTTGATATGTTTATTTTAGTGCTCTCAAAATCTCCATTTGTTCTGAACATATGATTTATTAACTGGGTGTTAGGTGACTTTGCTAGAGTACTGGTAAATAAAAGGCTTTATTAACCTTTTTGGAAAATAAAAAGACTAGTTTTATGAAGAATACCTAGTTGGTCATTCACAAACAAAAAAAAAAAAAAAAAAAATATATTTATTTTTTTTTAATGATTTAAATGAGAATAAAAAGATTGGTTAAATAAAAATCGAGAGTAAGATTTAGTACCAATAAAAATGAGATCTTAAACAGATAAAAATGTTTACATAAAAGAGTTTAATTTGCATAATATTTATATTTTAATTTGTGAGAGACATATTATACATATGAAATTAAAATTTTCACGTAATTAACATTTATATAATTAATTTGCATTTTTACTAATTGTTTATGTGTGTTAATTCAACAGAAATATATTTATATTGCTGAACATAATTCATAACAAAGAGATAAATAAATTACAATTAAATGATAATCACTATTCAATAAGGATTTAAATTTTTAATAAAAATAAGGATTTTAATTAAAGTAAATAAATGACTATTGAAATCAAAGAAAGCTTAACGAAGTAGAGCACATGTTTAAGAATCACTCGTTCAAAACATATAAAAGTATATATAAATACATCAAAACCGTACAGCCAACTTGACGTGATCCTTATTAATTTGTTTGTTCAGTACTCTAGAAAAGTCACCGAACACCCAGTTAATCAATACCATAGATCCTTTAATATAATAATCAAATGTTTCATAAGTTGTAACTATTGAAAATAATTTTTTTTTATATTGTACTCTATTTCTGCTGAATGTCAGTGAGTTTTCTTGACGTATAGTGAACATATTTTGCTTTACCCATATTGTTTATATTGGTTAATACATTGCTCTATAAACAATACTATTGATATTTTTTGTATAATATTTAGACAAATAAACAGAATAAAAACATTTTATTTTGTGCATGTTAATTCGCAAGGACAATATGATATCATAAATATCTTCTCAAAAATAGTTATTCAAAAAGCATGTAAAGAAAAAATATATGTATATACATACTTGCACATAAAGTGAGCGAACTTAAAAAAAAAAAAAAAAATAATAATATTTTTTCTGTGTTGGTTTTTACAATTAAAAAGAAATGTATATTATTATTATATTTTTTTTATTACTAAACAAAAATGTAATCCTAAAAAAAAGAATTAATTTTTTTTTTTTTTTTTTGGAGGATAATGTGCAGACTACTATAGAATGTATATTTTTATTTTAAGCTAAAATGTAATATTAAGGAAAATACATTTTAGATTGTTGCATTAATTAAAGAAAAAATAATTAACTAATAAGTTATATTTAATGTTTATTAATAAAAATAAAAATTTTATATTAAAATTAAGTAGAGTTTACACACAT
Source organism: Plasmodium gallinaceum (assembly GCF_900005855.1). NCBI lineage: Eukaryota > Apicomplexa > Aconoidasida > Haemosporida > Plasmodiidae > Plasmodium > Plasmodium gallinaceum. Next base: position 72,433 of record NW_021628259.1, on the reverse strand, counting down.
ATTCCTTATTAATTTATTTGTTTGACACGAGAAATGTAGTTTAACAACCATTAATAAATCAGAGCTATAAATAATTTCTTTTCTTTAGGAATATTATCCTATTTATAATAATTATAATAATTTTAACATTTCATGTACTGTTATTTGGATAATTTAAGTTTCTATATCTCCAATACATACACTATTCAAATTATTTTAATATCATGTAATATCTATGTTAAATGTAAGACACTTTAATATTTTACATATTTTTACTTGTAAGAACAACTTCTACATATAATATTAAAAAAATATAAATCATAAAAAATGCACTTTTGTTAAATTTATGATTATTTCTTAGAGAAAAATTAGTGTTAATATATTAAAAATTATAGTATTTATACATACAACTTTTTATTAATAATACGTCAAGGATTTTAATAAATTAAATTAAAAAAAACTAAAAATTCTTATTAATATTCTCATTAATATTTACAAATATGTCTTATAAAATTTAATTTTTTAAGAAAAAAGATATATTAGGAAGGGACAATTGTTGAATTCATTTATACTTTATAAATGAGTTACCTAGATTTTTGATAATTAAAATGAAAAATAAAAAATTGTGCTATAAATATATAAAACTAAAAATAAAAAAGAAAATAAACACATCGTAATTATAATCAAGGCTTATCAAATAAATATATAAAGGCAAAAAAAAAAAAAAAATAAATAATATTCTTTTATATTTAATTAGAAGATTGTAATAATATATATGCAAAAAGTTACTTTATAATTCTGTTTAATCTTTATTTAATGATATTTTTTATATCACAATAAAAAATATATTCTTTTGAATTTTATAAAAAAAAACCTATTATATTTAACTAAAGATATATTTTTATATTCAGTAAATAACATTTATATTAATTTTGAAACTTATAAATGTTACTAGAAAAAAAGTAAATTGATAAAAATGTATTTTTAGAATAAGTTAAATTTGTCAAAAAATAAAACTTTTTTTAAAAAATATTTTTTACTGTAAATATATGATTAAAAAAATAGTATTTTTTTTTTTTTTTTTTTTTAATTGTAATTAATTTATTTGACTTCAAAATGTGCTTTTTATAAGATTTGTTATTATAATTTCTTTAATGTAAATACCTACTTAACTTTTTCTTTTGAATTTAAGTGCGTAATAAATTTTTTTTATTTTTTTTAAAATAGTTGAAAAAGTAATTTTTATTAAAAAATAGTTATAACAAAAAATAAATATATACCTATATTGTATAAACATTCATCAATAATAAAAATAAAAAGAAAGAAATAAGATGATGAAAAGTATATTAGAAAAATCAAATAAGTCATATTAAAAAAAAAATATATCCAAACAATAATTAGTTTTATATTAAGTGAAAAATTGTGACAAATGTAGTATACTGCATGAAAAATACATGCGTATAAAAATTTTTAATTTATAGAGTTTTTTTTTCTTTTTTTGATGGAGATATATGCATATAATATACGAAAATTTATATTCATAAATCCTAATATATCATATATAAAATAATTTAATGTTCGACATAAATAACAGAGATTGGAAATTTAGAAAAAAAAAAATAAAAAAGATCCTTTAACATTAAATGTATATCTTTTATAATTTTTATGTGAATTAAATTAAAAATATTTAATTTCTTTACATAATTTAAAGATAAATAAAATTTTAATAAAATATTTTTAAAATAATTTTATCCTATTTATTACATTTTTTATTTATTTGTAAATTAACATTCTTATTTTATTTTTTAAATAATTATGAATATTATTCCTACCTAAAGTAAACATAACATCATATGTAATAATAAAAAATAGGAAATTACATTTAATATATGAAAATAATTTTCTATTTTAAAAATTTAGGAAATTAATATAAGTTATAATAATATCTAAATTTATATTGCAAATCCATAATTAAGTATTATTCAAAATTGAAACAATTTTACACCTAAATTAACAACTTCCACTTCAATATAATTCAATAAATATATTAATATGAAAACTTTAACTTTATATTTAAAAATTACTACATTCTTTCTTTTAATTTGGATGTATCAATGTTTTTATAACGTAAGTTAGAATTTTTACAAAAAATATACATATAGATATATTTTATTTCTAATTCTTTTTAACATTTCATTTGATTTACTATTCTAATAAAAGAAACATTCTTTTAAAAAATTTTTATTTAATCCATAGTGTGATTGCAATAAATGTTTGATTGATAAAAATATATTGCAAGCAAAAAATAAGTTAAAATATGAAAGAGTATTAACAGAGGGTGACATACCAGGAAAAAAGCAAACTAACACTGAAGGATGTCTAGAGGAATGTCCATTAGATGATAAAAAAAACAAGTGTAAAAATCCGGATCAATGCGAGAATCCGTGCGATCGATGGCAGAGAGTTAATACTCCATTATTGTGGGAGCGATTTTATGGTGAAACAAGTGGAATTGACCCTAAATTGAAAAAAAAAAAATGGAATGTTGAATGGAATGAAATTTCAGCTAACAATGTTAATCATCTATCTTCAATAATTTATCGACGAGATATTCCAGATGAAGAAAAAGGAAAATTAATTCTTAGTGTTATGAAAGAACAGTTAAAATTAAAGAAATTATTAGACGAATATGAGAAAGAGATGAGAGATAATAAAACAGAATCCGAATCTAAGAATGAGATGAGAGACAATAAAACAGAATCAGAATCTAAGAAAGAGATGAGAGACAATAAAAAAGAATCTGAATCTATGAATGAGATGAGAGAAAGTAAAGCAGAATCCGAATCTAAAAAAAAGCAGGGAAAAAATAAAAAAAAAAATAAGAAATTAAATATTTGGAAATTTCTTTTTAATAGGTTTGATAACCTTTACGAGAATAAAAATTAATGGTTTAGCTGAGAATATAGAATTATTCATGCACAAGATCTTGTTAAAAAAAAGATAAATTAATATTTTGTCTAAATTTTTATTATAGAGATATATTTTATTTTTCAAAAAAAAAAATTAAAAGAGAAAAATTTTTTAGAAAAAAAAAATTTCATTAGAATATTTTTTAATTTCCAAGAATAAAATTTTCGTTATGTGAAATTAATATAATTAAATATTTTTTTTATTATTTAAGTATTTTTATTATTTTTAAAAGCAGTGAACTTAAATTACTGAAAATTACTTATAAAAGCAATAAATATTTTGTATTTAAAAATTAATAATTAATGAGAATATATGTTTTTAATAAAAATACATAATTTTTATAAAAGTAAAATCACAATGAACTGCATTATTGCCGTTCACTTGTCTATATCATTAAAATTATATTTAAAATCCAATTAATTACTAGAGAAAACTCCATATTTTCTTTAATAATTTGTTTTTCATTACTCTAGCAAATTCGTTGAATGATAATTTAATAACTTAAAAATGTAAATTATGGAAAGTAAATAAATCAGATAGTAAATGTAGACGATAAAATAGAAGAAAAAAAGTTGGATGCAAAATTATTACGAGCTTATCTACATGACAAAAAAAAGGACACAAAAAAGAAAAAAAAAGTCTTTATTGAGAATTATTAGAGTTAAAGATTTGTTAATAAAAGGAATTATTAGCCTTCTTGAGAAATAAATTAATATCTGTATGGAAAATAAATAGACATGAAATTACTAGATAAATGAAAGAAAATAGAAATGAATAGTGTGAAAAAAATATTCAAGTTATTTAAAAATAGAAGAAAAATTGATAAAATTTTTTTCGTCGCAAATTTTTATCTTTTAATTTTAAAGAGAAAATTTTATATTAACAATAATAAAATTTTCGTGTTTGTAGTATTGTATAACTTATTTTGTGTTTTGTTATTTATATTTGATAATTCGCGAGAAGTGAATTTGAATTGTTAAACATTAATCATAACATTACAAGTAAAATATATGTGATTTAAAACTATAATTAATAAATATTTAAATTTTTAATAAAAATTAGGGAATTTTATTAAAATAATTAAATGCCTCTTAAAAACAATAAATGCTCAATGAAGGAGACCATATGCATTTCAATGGTTTGTAGTATTAAAAACATATTTAAATTCATTTAAATGGTAGGAGAAACACTACCTACTCGTTGTTAATCCTTCTTTTCAATATCCAGCAATGTAATGAATAGGAAATTAAAGATATGTCTGCTAGAATTTTTGACAGTTCATTTAAAAAAGCTTTTTTTTTTTTTTTTTCTCCCTGAGAACAAAATATTTGAAGATGGTATCTGAAAGTATTCAAAAGAAAATATACTGAATTTAAACAGAAAATTCATGAGTTATATCCATAGAAGATAATTACAGTAATAACAAAAAGTATTGAAAATTGCAACAAGAAATTCAGATATTAATAATGGAGATCTTAATGGAAACACTGAATAATTGAATCGTAGAATAATGGAATGGTTTGGGTTGGAAAGAACCTTGAAGATCATTCTGTTCCAGTACGTCTGCCATGGACAGAGTTGCCACCCCTCAGATTAGGCTGCCTCAACATCCACTAAGTAAAGGATTTCTTCCTAACAACTAATCTAAATTTATTTTATTTTAGTTATTATTTTAGTTTAAATTCATTTGTCCTAGTCTTATCACTATCAGACTGCATAAAAAGTTACTCCCCTTCCTCTTTATGAACTCCTTTTAGGCACCTGAAGACCACAGTGAAATCTTCTCTGAGTCTTCTCTAAGCTGAACAAGGCCAGCTGGCTAAAAAAAAAAAAAAAAAAAAAAAAAAAGAAAAATTAATATATAATTTAAATATTTAATTAACTTTTATTAAAATATCCTTTATACATATTGATAAAATTTTTTAATATTTACTTTTAAAACTTTTTTTTTTTTGTTAAGATATAAATAAAATTTTTTGAATTTTTTTTGTTATAATTTTTGTTTTCTTAATTTATATAATTATTTCATTAAGAATAATAAATATTAAGATATAATAAAATTATAAAAAAAAAAATAAAAAGAAAAAAAAATATAAAATCAATTTGTTTTTTTTTTTTTAAAAATATTTCATATAAGTATTTTAAAATGTCTATTTAAATTGGAACACAAAATAAATAAATTATTTTTTCTTGTTTTTCGTTTTTTTTTTTTTTTTGTCTATTTTTTATAGTTGTTCAAAAATTCTAATAATAGTTTGTTTTTAATTTAAAAAAAAAAAAAAAAAAAAAAATTCCTATTGTCAAAAATACTTCATAAATATAGTATCAATATATATATATATATATATATATATATATATTGTATAATAAAAAGTATTATTAGACTTTTTGAGAATAAAAAATAGTTTCTGTATGGAAAATAAATAGTTATGCAAGCGATAGTAAAAAAANATAGAAATGAATAGTGTGAAAAAAATATTCAAGTTATTTAAAAATAGAAGAAAAATTGATAAAATTTTTTTCGTCGCAAATTTTTATCTTTTAATTTTAAAGAGAAAATTTTATATTAACAATAATAAAATTTTCGTGTTTGTAGTATTGTATAACTTATTTTGTGTTTTGTTATTTATATTTGATAATTCGCGAGAAGTGAATTTGAATTGTTAAACATTAATCATAACATTACAAGTAAAATATATGTGATTTAAAACTATAATTAATAAATATTTAAATTTTTAATAAAAATTAGGGAATTTTATTAAAATAATTAAATGCCTCTTAAAAACAATAAATGCTCAATGAAGGAGACCATATGCATTTCAATGGTTTGTAGTATTAAAAACATATTTAAATTCATTTAAATGGTAGGAGAAACACTACCTACTCGTTGTTAATCCTTCTTTTCAATATCCAGCAATGTAATGAATAGGAAATTAATAAACCATTAATTACATTTATTTTATTTATATTATGATTTATATTTAACAATTTAAATTTATTGCTCTCAAATTAACTAGCATAAATAATTGATAAAATTCAAATTAAATTACATGAGTACTACAAAACACAAAGATTTTATTACAGTTAATATAAAATTCTCTTATTCAAATTTAAATAAAAGTACACTACAATAAGCTTTTTTAGTCAATAACTTTTTCATCTATTTTTCGACCACTAAATTCCTATTAAAAAAAATAAAAATTCATTTTTTTGTGTATTTAAATTACAAAAATAAAAAAACATTAACTAATTTTTTTCTTTCTTTTTTACTTAACGATTGCATGTTGGTTAATAAAATGTATTATTATCCTTTTTAAAATAAACGATAATAGTTGTATGGAAAATATATAGTTATACATGCAAATTCTAGATGTAAAAATAAAAAAAATAATAAAAAATAAAAAAATGATTGTTAATTACTTTGTTTTCTTTTTCTAATATTTAAATATAAAAAAAAAATATATTTACTTTTTTTTTGAAAAGATTAATTTTTAAGTTGAAATATTAATTTATATATTTCTTATTCAATAACTTTGCTAGAATATTGTTTTATTAACTGGGTGTTCGATAACTCTGCTAGAGTACTGAACAAACAAATTAATAAAGAGCATGTCTAGTTTCCTCTACGGTTTTTATGTATTTATATATATTTTTAAATGCTTTGAACGAGTGATTCTTAATTATAATAATCAACTTCATTCAGCATTCTTTAATTTCAATAGGTATTTATTTAGTTCAATAAAAAGCCTTATTTTTATTAAAAATTTAAATCCTTATTTAACACTGATTATTAATTGTAAATTACATGTTTCATTGTTATGAGTTTCATTAAGCAATTAATATATATTGCTCTTAAATTAACAAACATAGACATTTCTTGACAATACAAAGAAAATTATATAAATATTTATTATATGAAAATTTTATTGTTATATGTATAAAATTTTCTTTTGCAAAATTCATCACAAAATATATTTCATTCTCTAAAAAGAAAATTCTTTTTTCTTTTTTTTTTTATATATTTTTTTTTTTGCTGACGGTCTTTGTACTTTTTTTTTAAAAATAAAAAAAGTACAAACAATGAAAAATTGATCATCAATTTTTTTTTCTCGTATGCACAACCAACTACGTATTCTTCATATAGGTAGTCCTTTTTATTACTAAAAAGGTTAACGAAGCCTTTTATTAATCAGTACTATAGCAAAGTCACCGAACAACCAGTTAATAAAAAAAATAAACAATACAATTGAACTTTTCGTATAATATTTAGACGAACAAATAGAATAAAAACACTTTATTTTGTGCATGCTAATTCGCAAGGACAATTTGCTATTATAAATGTTTGCTCCAAAATAGTTATTAAAAAATTACCTAAGCAAAAAATATATGTATATACATACTTGCACATAAAGTGAGCGCACTTAAGAAAAAATAAATAAATAATAATATTTTTTTTGTGTGGGTATTAACAATTAAAAAAAAAAATATATTATGATGTTATTTTATTTATTACAATAAAAAAATGTAATCTTAACAAAAAAAATTAGTTTTTCATTACTTATTTTGTAGGATAATGTTCAGACTACTATAGAATGTATATTTTTATTTTAAGCTAAATGTAATATTAAGGAAATTACATTTTAGAGTGTAGCTTATATTAAAAAAAAAATAATTAACTAATAAGTCATATTTAATGTTTATTAATAAATATAAAAATTTATATTAAAATTAAGTAGAGTATACACTACACTTTCCTTATTAATTTATTTGTTTGACACGAGAAAAGTAATTTAACAACCATTAATAAATTAGAGATATAAATAATTTCTTTTCCTTATAAATATTATCCTATTTATAATAAATATAATCATTCTAATACATCATGAACTGTAATTTGTATAATTTATGTTTCTATATCTCCATTACATACACTATTCAAATTATTTTAATATCATGTAATATCCATGTTAAATGTAAGACACTTTAATATTTTACATATTTTACTAGTAAGAACAACTTCTACATATAATATTAAAAAAATATAAATCATAAAAAATGCACTTTTATTAAATTTATGATTATTTTTAAGAGAAAAGTTAGTGTTAAAATATTAAAAATGATAGTATTTATACACACCACTTTTTATTAATAATACGTCAAAGATTCTAACAAATTAAATTTAAAAAATAAAAAAATTCTTATTAATATTCTCATTAATATTTACAAATATGTCTTATAAAATTAAACATATTAAGAAAAAAGTTATGTTAGGAAGGAACAATTGTTGAATTCATTTATACCATATAAATGAGTTAACTAAATTATTTGATAAGTAAAGTGAAAAATAAAAAATTATCCTATAAATATATAAAACTAAAAATAAAAAAGAAAATAAACACATCGTAATTATAATCAAGGCTTATCAAATAAATATATAAAGGCAAAAAAAAAAAAAAAAATAAATAATTTTCTTTTATATTTAATTAGAAGATTGTAATAATATATATACAAAAAGTTATTTTATAATTCTTTTTTATCTTTATTTATTGATATTTTTTATATCACGATATAAATACTTTCTTTTGAATTTTATAAGAAAGAATCTATTATATTTAACTAAAGATATATTTTTATATTCAGTAAATAATGTTTTTATTAAATTTACAACTGATAAGTATTACTCGTAAAAAAGTAAATTTATAAAAATGTATTTTTAGAATAAATTAAGTAAATTTGTCAAAAATAAAACACTTTTTAAAAAATATTCTTTACTGTAAATATATGATTAAAAAAATAGTATTTTTTTTTTTTTTTTTTAAATTGTAATTAATTTATTTGACTTTTAAATGTGCTTTTTATAAACATTTATTATTATAATTTCTTTAAAGTAAATATCTATTTTCACTTTTTCTTTTGAATTTAGGTACTTAATAAAATTTTTTCATTTTTTTTCTAATAGTTTCAAAAGTAATTTTTTTTAAAAAATAGTTTTAATTAAAAATAAATATATACATATATTTTATAAATATTTATCAATAATAAAAATAAAAAAAAAAGAATTAAAATGAAAAAAAGTATATTAGAAAAATAAAAAATTTATATTTAAAAGAAAAATATACAAAAAAAAATTAGTTTTATATAAGTGAAAAATTGTGACAAATGTAGTATACTGTATGAAAAATACATGCGCATAAAAATCTTTAATTTATAGAGTTTTTTTTCTTTTCTTGTTGTAGATATATCTCTATATGTACAAATATTTATATTTATAAATCATAATATACCGTATATAAAATAATTTGAAGTTCGACATAATTCACAGAAATTAGTAATTTAGAAAAAAAAAATTATAAAAACCCTTTAACATTAAATGTATATCATTTATAATTTTTATGCGTATTAAATTAAAAATATTTTATTTTTTTACATAATTTAAAGATAAATAAAATTATAATAAAATATTTTTAAAATAACTTTATCCTATTTATTATATATTTTATTTATTTGTAAATTAACATTCTTATTTAATTTTTTAAATAATTAAGAATATTATTCCTATCTAAAGTAATCATAATATCATATGTAATAATAAAAAATTAGAAATTACATTTCATATATAAAAATTACTTTCTATTTTTAAAATTTAGGAAATTAATATATGTTATAATAATATCTAAATTAATATTACAAATCCATAATTTAGTATTATTCAGAATTGAAACAATTTACACTTGAATTAATAACTTCCACTTCAATATTATTCAATAAATATATTAATATGAAAAGGTTAACTTTATATTTAAAAATTACTATATTCCTTCTTTTAATGTGGATGTTTCAATGTTTTTATAACGTAAGCTAAAATTTTTACAAAAAATATACATATAGATATATTTCATTTCTAATTATTTTTAACATTTCATTTAATTTACTATCCTAACATAAGAAACATTCTCTTTAAAAATTTTTATTTAATCCATAGTGTGATTCATATAAAACTTTGATTGATAAAAATATATTGCAAACAAAAAATGAGTTAAAATATGAAAGAGTATTAACAGAGGGTGATATAGCAGGAAAAATGCAAACTTACTCGGAAGGAATCCTAGAAGAATGTTCATTAGATAATAAAAAAAACAAATGGGAAAATCCGGTTCAAAACGAGAATCCGTGCGATCGATGGCAGAGAAAAACTAATCGCTTCTTGGAGACAATATTTAATGAAAAAACAAGTAAAATGGACCCTAAATGGAGAGACCAAAAATGGAATAATGAATGGAATAAAATTTCAGCTAACAAGGTTAATGAACTATCTTCAATATTTCATCGAAGTGATATATCAGAAGAAGAAAAAAGAAAATTAATTCGTAGTGTTAAGGATGAACTCTACTTAGAATTTGCGAAATTTTTAGATGAATGTAAGAAAGAGATGAGAGACAATAAAACAGAATCCGGATCTAAGAAAAAGATGATAGAAGATAAAACAGAATGCGAATCTAACAAAGAGATGACAGACAATATAACAGAATCCGAATCTATGAAAGAGATGAGAGACAATAAAACAGAATACGAATCTAGTAAAGTGATGAGAGGCAATAAAACGGAATCCGAATCTAATAATGAGATAAGAGACAATAAAACGGAATCCGAATCTAGGAATGAGATGACAGACAATAAAACAGAATCCGAATCTAATAAAGAGATGATAGACAATAAAACAGAATCCGAATCTAAGAATGAGATGACAGACAATAAAACAGAATCCGAATCTAAGAATGAGATGACAGACAATAAAACAGAATGCGAATCTAAGAATGAGATGACAGACAATAAAACAGAATCCGAATCTAAGAAAGAGATGATAGACAATAAAACACACTCCGAATCTAAGATGGAGCAGGGAAAAAATAAAATAAAAAATAAGAAATCAAATATTTTGAAATTTCTTTTTAAGAGGTTTGATAACCATTAAGAAAATAAAAGTTAATGTTTTAACAGAGAATATAGTATTACTCATGTGCAAGATCTAGTAAAAAAAAGAAAAATTAATATTTTACCTAAACTTTTTTTATACAGATATATTTTATTTTTTAAAAAAAAAAAAAAAATTAAAAGAGAAAAATTTTTTAGAAAGAAAAAATTTCATGAGAATATTTTTTAATTTTTAAGAATCAAATTTTCGTTAGGTGGTATTTATATAATTAAATTTTTTTTTTTATTATTTAAGCATTTTTACTATTTTTAAAAGCAGTGAATTTAAATTACTGGAAATTACTTATAAAAAGCAATAAATATTTTGTACTTAAAAATTAATAATTAATGATAATATATGTTTTTAATAAAAATACATAATTTTTATCAAAGTAAATTCACAATGAACCACATTATTTCAGTTTATTTGTTTATATAATTAAAATTATATTTAAAATTTGTTTAATTACTAGAGAAAACTCCATATTCTCTTTAATAATTTGTTTTTCATTACTCTAGCAAATTGATTGAATGATAATTTAATAAATTAAAAATATAAATTATGGAAAGTAAATAAATCAGGTAGTAAATGTAGAGGATAATATAGAAGAAGAAAAGTTGGATGAAGAATTATTACAGGCTGATTTATTAACTAGGTGTTCGGTGACTTTGCTCGAGTACTGAACAAACAAATTAATAAAAAGCATGTAGAGATGCCTCTACGATTTTGTTGTATTTATATATACATTTATATGCTTTGAACGAGTGATTCTTAATTATATGCTCTACTTCATTCAGCTTTTTTTGATTTCAATAGGCATTTATTTACTTTAATAAAAATCCTTATTGAATATTGATTATTATTTAATTGCAATTTATTTATTTCTCTGTTATGAGTTATGTTCAGCAATTTAAATATATTTCTGTTGAATTAACAAACATAAACAATTAGTAAAAATAAAAATTAATTATATGAATATCAATTATGTGAAAATTTTATTGTCATATGTATAAAATTTTCTCTTACAAATTAAAAATATAAATGTTATGCTAATTAAACTCTTTTATGTATATATTTTTTTTATCTGTTTAAGATATCATTTTTATTGGTATTAAATCTTACTCTAAATTTTTATTTTACCATTCTTTTTCTTCTCAATTAAATCATTTAAAAAAGAAAAATATATATTTTTTTTTACGTGTCTATCTTTTTTTTTTAAGGAAAAATAAAAAAAAATTCATCATCGTTTTTTTTTTTTTTTTCTGTGTGCCTGACCAACTACGTATTCTTCATATTGCTAGTTCTTTTTATCACCAAAAAGGTTAATGAATCCTTTTATTAACCATGCTTCATCACCATGGGATAGTAATGGTTATTACTTAATGTTTGTTATTTTTGGCTTGTTTTATTACATCAAATCCTTTTTGTACTGCATTTTCAACATGCTTCTCCTGATTGTCGTTAATGTCATTTATAATAATGCTATTCCGTTTATGAATATCTAGGTAACCTTTAGACTTTAAATCATGCATCAAATTTAGTTTCCTTTTATTTTTATTAGTACCTTGTATTAAATTCTCCAGTTGCTTTTCATATATCTCCCTGGTTTTGTTACTTAACAATTTTATTTTTGACATTGGAATTTGTACTTTACCTCTATAGTATATAGTTAATGCTTTTAAAATTCCTCTTTCAATTTTAATTACTCTGTGAGGAAATGACCAATAAGATTTATATCGTACATTCCCACTATAGTGTTTCATTTGTTTCCTTTCGTATTCCGTTTATTCTTATGAGATAATATCTCCAACCTTAATATTTTTACTCTCAATTATAGGTTTTCTTTTGATTTCATTAACATCTTCATGTATGTTTTTCCATAGATCTTTTAAGTATATGATCATCATTTCAGAAGTTGTTTCTGGTACTAATTTTGCAAAGCCTGGACAAATACAATCTATTCCAAACATAGAAAAATAGGGTGTTTCTCCTAGAGTTCCATTTGGTGTATTATTATATATTAGTACTACATTTATTACTATTTCTTCAAAAGGTGGATATTTTTCTTCATATAAAGTCTTAATGATATAATCTAAGCTTTTATGAGAGCTTTCATTTATACGGTTTCCTCGTGGATAATATGCCCTGGTAAGATATAATTTAATCTGTAATTTTTTTGAAATATAGTCATTAAATTCTTGACTAGTATAAATTGAGCTGAGAACTGTTAAAATGCTTCCAGGGCATCCAAATATAGGTATCCATGTTTTTTTTGTAATGTTACTTGCGTCAATAGCATTAGGTATTTTAATAGTTATGTTAGTTACCATAAAACGTGAATGATGTTCTATTGCTACTTGTATATTGTATTATGTACCTACCATGTTTTAGGTCCTATAATATCCAATGAAACCATATCAAATACATTAGGTTTTGATAAAGCTTGATTATTGTTGGGTTTAAATTTCCTATTACGTATTACATGACAAATTAAAAAATTTGTGACGTACTCTTCAATATTTTTACTAATATTGGGCCACCAAAAATGTTTTTGTATTTTCTTTAGTGTTTATTTCCTCCACAATGTCCTCGAATTTACTACTATGAAACTAATACATTAAATGATTTCCATATTTTTCTTATATATATAATTTTCCTGTTCTATAGTTGGTTAATAAAAGGCTTTATTAAGATTTTTGGAAAATAAAAAGATTAGTTAAATGAAGAATACGAAGTTGGTCATGTACACAAAAAAAAAAAAAAAAAAATGATCAATTTTTTTTGTATGTAATTTTTTTTGAAAAAAAATAAATCAATTGGAAAAAGATTTGTTACCAATAAATTAAAATAAAAAAAAATAAAAAAAAAAAAAAAAGATTTTGTTTTTTTGGAATGAAATGTGATTTTAATGAATTTTGTAAGATAAAATTTTATACCAGTAACAATAAAATTTTCATGTAATTAATATTTATATATTTTTTTGTATTGTCAATAATTGTCTATGTTTGTTAATTCAATAGCAATATACATTAACTGCTGAATGTAACTCATAACAAATAAACAAGTAATATACATTTAATTATTAGTCGATATTCAATAAGGATTTAAATTTTTAATAAAAATAAGGATTTTTATTAAAGTAAATAAATGCCTATTGAAATTAAAGAATGCTGAACGAAGTAGAGCACATAGTTAAGAAGTACTAGTACAAAGCATATTAAAATACATATAAATACAACAAAATCGTAGTGACACCTCTACATGCTCTTTATTAATTGATTTGTTCAGTATTATTGGAAAGTCACCGTACACCCAGTTAATAAATCAGTACTCTAGCAAAGTAACCGAACACCCAATAAATAAAGCAATGGTCTATGGTTATAACGCCGAGGTTTACCTTGTACCTAAATAGAAACTTTGTATATGTTGTTAAGTTACATGATTTTATTTTATTTTGAAGAGTCTTGTATTATTTCTTAATACTTTTTCCAACTCTTTTTTATTTTCCTGATCTTTTAAATTAGGTGCTTTAATAAAATTCTGAATAATTTCTTTATTCAAATTCTCTAATTAATTTTCTTTTACTTTGGGTTTAACTTCCATGATATATATATATTTATCCTTTTTTTTTTATGATGACATATCCTAATTCGTCCATTACTGGTCAATAAAAGGCTTCATTAACCCTTTTGATAATAAAAAGGACTAGCTATATAAAGAATACGTAGTTGGTTGTGCAAACGCGGAAAAAAAAAAAAAAAAAAAAAAAATTATTGTGTTTTTTTGGATATTTTTTCTTTTGATAAATAAGGATACGTAAAAAGAAAAAATATATTTATTTTATTTTAAGTGATTGAATTTAGGAGAGAAAATTGGTAAAAGAAAAATCGAGAGTAAGATTTAGTACCAATAAAAATGAGATCTTAAGGAGATAAAAACATTTACACATAAAAGAGTTTAATTTTCATAATATTTATATTCTTAATTGGTGAGAGAAAATTTTATACATATGACAATAAAATTTTCATGTAAATAACATTCATATAATTAATTTGCATTTTTACTAATTGTTTATGTTTGTTAATTCAACAGAAATATATTCAAATCTCTGAACATAACTCATAACAAAGAAATAAATAATTTCCAATTAAATAATAATCAATATTCAATAGGGATTTGAATTTATTATGAAAATAAGAATTTTTATTAAAGTAAATAAATTCCTATTCAAAGCAGAGAATGTTGAACGAAATATATCACATAATTAAGAATCACTCGTTCAAAGAATATAAAAATATATATAAATACATCAAAATCGTAGAGGTAACTCTACATGCTCTTTATTAATTTGTTCGTTCATTAATCTAGCAAAGTCACCGAACATCCAGTTAATAAATCAATACCATAGATTCTTTAATATAATAATCAAATGTTTCACAAGTTGTAACTATTTAAAATTATTTTTTTTATATTATACTCTATTTCCGCTGAATGTCACTAAGTTTTCTTGACTTAGAGTGAACATATTTAGCTTTACCTATGTTATTCATATCGGTTAATACATTGCTCTATAAATAATACTATTGATCTTTTTTGTATAATATTTAGACGAATAAATAGAGGAAAAACATTTTATTTTGTGCATGCTAATTCGCAAGGACAATTTGCTATCTTAAATGTTTGCTCTAAAATAGTTATTCAAAAAGTATGTAAACATAGAATATATGTATATACATACATGCACTTAAAGTGAGCGTACTTAAAAAAAAAATATATAAATAATAATTTTTTTTTTGTGTGGGTATTTACAATTAAAAAAAAATATAATCTTAAAAAAAAAAATTAGTTTTTCTTTTTTTTTTTTGGAGGATAATATGCATACTACTCTAGAATGTATATTTTCATTTTAAGCTAAAATGTAATTTTAAGGAAATTACACTTTAGAGTGTTGCTTATATTAAAAAAAAAATTATTAACTAATATGTTATATTTAATGTTTATCAATAAAAATAAAAATTTTATATTAAAATTAAGTAGAGTTTACACTATATATTCCTTATTAATTTATTTGTTTGACACGAGAAAAATAATTTAACAACCATTAACAAATCAGAGCTATAAATAATTTCTTTTCCTTAGAATATTATCCTATTTATAATAATTATAATAATTTTAATACTTCATGAAATGTTATTTGGATAATTTAAGTTTCTATATCTCCAATACACACAGTATTCAAATTATTTTCATATTATGTAATATCTGTTTTAAATATAAGATAATTTTATATTTTACATATTTTTACTGGTAAGAACAAATTCTACATATAATATTAAAAAATTATAAATAATAAAAAATGCACTTTTATTAAATTTATGATTATTTTTAAGAGAAAAATTAGCATTAAAATATTAAAAATGATAGTATTTAAAATATTAAAAATGATAGTATTTATACGCATCACTTTTTATTAATAATATGTCAAAGATTCTAACAAATTTAATTTAAAAAATAAAAATTCTTATTAAAATTCTTCATTAATATTTACAAATATGTATTATAAAATTTAACGTATTAAGAAAAAAGTTATATTAGGAAGGAAAAATTGTTGAATTCACTTATACTATATAAATGAGTTACCTAGATTTTCGATAGTAAAATGAAAAATAAAAAATTGTGCTATAAATATATAAAATTAAAAATAAAAAAGAAAATAAACACATCGTAATTATAATCAGGACATATCAAATAAATATATAAAGGCAAAAAAAAAAAAAAAAAATAAATAATTTTCTTTTATATTTAATTAGAAGATAATAATAATATATATGCAAAACGTTATTTTATAATTCTGTTTAATCTTTATTTAATGATATTATTTATATCACAATAAAAATGCCTTCTTTTGAATTTTATAAGAAAAAACCTATAATATTTAACTAAAGATATATTTTTATATTCAGTAAATATCATTTATATTAATTTTGAAACTTATAAATGTTACTAGAAAAAAAGTAAATTTATAAAAATGTATTTTTTGAATAAGGCAAATTTGTCGAAAAATAAAACTTTTTTTAAAAAATATTTTTTACTTTAAATATGTGATTAAAAAAATAGTATTTTTTTTTTTTTTTAAATTGTGATTAATTTATTTGACTTTTAAATGTGCTTTTTATAAGATTTGTTATTATAATTTCATTTATATAAATACCTATCTGTACTTTTTCTTTTGAATTTAAGTACTTAATAAAATTTTTATATTTTTTTTCAAATAGTTGAAAAAGTAACTTTTTTTTAAAAAATAGTTATAACAAAAAATAAATATATACATATATTGTATAAATATTTATCAATAATAAAAATAAAAAAAAAGAATTAAGATAAAATAGAGTATATTAGAAAAATCAAAAAAGTTATATTTAAAAGAAAAATATTCACAAACAAAAATTAGTTTTATATTAAGTGAAAAATTGTGACAAATGTAGTATACTGCATGAAAAATACATGCGTATAAAAATTTTTAATTTATAGAGTTTTTTTTTCTTTTTTTGTTGTAGATATATCTCTATAATATACGAAGATTTATATTTATAAATTATAATATACCGTATATAAAATAATTTAAAGATCGAGATAATTGACAAAGATTGGTAATTTAGAAAAAAAAAATTAAAAAAATCCTTTAACATTAAATGTATATCTTTTATAATTTTTATGTGAATTAAATTAAAAATATTTAATTTCTTTACATAATATAAAGATAAATAAAGTTTTAATAGGATATTTTCAAAATAACTTTATCCGATTTATTATATTTTTTATTTATTTGTTAATTAATATTCTTATTTTATTTTTTAAAGAATTAAGAATATTATTCCTATCTAAAGCAACCATAATATCATATGTAATAATAAATAATTAGAAATTACAATTCATATATGAAAATAATTTTCTATTTTAAAAATTTAAGAAATTAATATAAGTTATAATAACATCAAAATTAATGTTACAAATCCATAATTTAGTATTATTCAAAATTGAAACAATTTTACAACTGAATTAACAACTTCCACTTCAATATTATTATATAAATATATTAATATGATAACGTTAACTTTATATATAAAAATTACTACATTCCTTCTTTTAATTTGGATGTATAAATGTTTTTATAACGTAAGTTAAAATTTTTACAAAAAATATACATATAGATATATTTTATTTCTAAATATTCTTGACATTCCATTTTAAAATTTTTATGTTTGTAATATTTATATAATTTAATGTGTCTCATTAATTGCCTATGTTTGCTAACTTGAAAGCAGCGGATATGAGTTCCTAAACATTATTCATAACATTATAAAATACACATATGAATTAAGAGTTAATGTTCAATTAGGAATTAAATTTTTAATAAAAGTAGAGATTTTTATTAAAGTAAATAAATATCTTCTAAAAACAAGAAATGTTCAATGAAGTAGACTATATATAAAACAGTTTAGTAGTTCATAGCATTGAAAAATTATGCTTAAATTCACTAAATTAGTAGAGGAAGCTACAAAAGCTCTTTATCAATATATCTGTTCAATGCTCTAGAAAGGTCAAGGGATAGGAAATTAATATATAATTTATATAAGGTTATTTTATAACGAATAAAATTAGTAGTTATTATTCTACAAGTTTTTTATTAATTTGATTATTCAATATACTATTAATTTATTTGAAAGAAGAATTAATAAATTAATCATCTTTAATAAAAAAATTTAATTTCTGTATTTTTAATTTTTTTTTTTTGTATATACAAGGTATTAAGAAGATATAAATATGTACATGTTGTAAATGAAGTTCTCTGTAAAAAATATAATTCTTTTCAGTTCACAACTATGTATATATATTCTTTTTATATTTTTATCTAGATTTTCTTCTAAAAAAAAAAATTTTATAAGTTCCCAAATTTCACATTTTTGTAGATTCACGTCACAACATTTATCTGATAATGTTGATAATTCATTTAATTAACCACCTTATGGACTGTATTTGTTAGGTTTAATTAATTAAAGAAAAAAATTTAGATAAATAGTAGATGTTGCTTAAGGTTCTTATTATAATTAATGAATTATTCTATTTTGTATGAAATTATTACTTATTTAAATTGGAAAAATCTATTAAAATTAAAAGCAAAAAGTTAACTATGATAAAATTAAATTTTCAACTTCAAAAAATTAAGATAACATAAAAAATAAATTGAACATTGGATTATAAGCTGTAAATAAAATATTAAAATATATATAGTTACATAAGTTATATTATTTAAATTATTTTAATGATGTAATTAATGGTAATTTTATACATATATATATGGATCTTTAATATTCTATTTTATCGTTTAAGAACATATATAAAAAGATAATTACCTTTACACAACTCTTTTAAAAAAATTCAATAGAATATTAGATGTAGAAAGATATAAATAATGTCAATAAAAAAAATTAACTATGTTATTTAATATGTTATTAAAAAAAAAAAAAAAAAAAAAAAAAAAAAAAATTAAAATAACTTAACCATTATTAACTAAATTTTCTTAAATATAAAATATATTTGAAGAATAAATGGTGCAATAATTTACCACCAAATATTTTTAAGAAATATACCCTTATAGGAAAAGAGTTGTTACTTTATTATGTTTAAATAAAAGTATAGCAATTTATTAAACTTATTTATAATTCATTTTATTTATCCCTTGTTTTTTTTTTTTTTTTTTTTTTTTTTTTAAATGTAATATTTTTTTTCATTTGCAAAACCATATTGCCAAAAAAAAAGTAAAAAAAAAGAAAATGAAAAAATTTTTCTACATATATTTAAATGTATTAGTTATCGTGCCAAAAAATAAAAAACTAAATAAATATATATTTACTTATTAAAATATTTTTTTTTTTTTTTTTTTTTTTTTTTTTTTTTTTTTTTTAGTTAGCACAACTATGTATTCTCCACATAGCTAGTCATTTTATAGCCAAAAAGGTTAATGAAGCTTTNTTCTTTCCATGTTTTGAATCCAATTATATATAATGAGACCATATAAAATATATTAGATTTTAATAATTACTGGTTATTGGGCTTAAACAGTCTATTATGCAACATTAAATGTATATCTTTTATAATTTTTATGTGAATTAAATTAAAAATATTTAATTTCTTTACATAATATAAAGATAAATAAAGTTTTAATAGGATATTTTCAAAATAACTTTATCCGATTTATTATATTTTTTATTTATTTGTTAATTAATATTCTTATTTTATTTTTTAAAGAATTAAGAATATTATTCCTATCTAAAGCAACCATAATATCATATGTAATAATAAATAATTAGAAATTACAATTCATATATGAAAATAATTTTCTATTTTAAAAATTTAAGAAATTAATATAAGTTATAATAACATCAAAATTAATGTTACAAATCCATAATTTAGTATTATTCAAAATTGAAACAATTTTACAACTGAATTAACAACTTCCACTTCAATATTATTATATAAATATATTAATATGATAACGTTAACTTTATATATAAAAATTACTACATTCCTTCTTTTAATTTGGATGTATAAATGTTTTTATAACGTAAGTTAAAATTTTTACAAAAAATATACATATAGATATATTTTATTTCTAAATATTCTTGACATTCCATTTGATTTACTATTCTAACAAAAGAAATATTCTTTTAAAAAATTTTTATTTAATTCATAGTGTTATTCTTATAAAACATTCATTGGTAAAAATATATTGCAAACAAAAAATGAGTTAAAATATGAAAGAATATTAACAGAGGGTGATATAGCAGGAAAAATGCAAACTTACTCGGAAGGATACCTAGAAGAATGTTCATTAGATAATAAAAAAAACAAAAGGGAAAATCCGGTTCAAAACGAGAATCCGTGCGATCGATGGCATAGAAAAACTAATCCGTTATTGAGGAAAATATTTAATAAAGAAACTAGTAAAATGGACCCTAAATGGAGAGACCAAAAATGGAATAATGAATGGAATAAAATTTCAGCTAACAAGGTTAATGAACTATCTTCTATATTTCATCGAAGTGATATATCAGAAGAAGAAAAAAAAAAATTAATTCGTAATGTTAAGGATGAGCTCTACGTAGAATTTGCGAAATTTTCAGGTGAATGTAAGAAAGAGATGAGAGACAATAAAACAGAATCCGAATCTAAGAAAGAAATGATAGACAATAAAACAGAATCCGAATCTATGAAAGAGATGATAGACAATAAAACAGAATCCGAATATAAAAAAGAGATGATAGACAATAAAACAGAATCCGAATCTATGAAAGAGATGATAGACAATAAAAGAGAATCCGAATATAAAAAAGAGATAATAGACAATAAAACAGAATCCGAATCTATGAAAGAGACGATAGACAATAAAGCAGAATCCGAATCTATGAAAGAGTTGATAAACAGTAAAACAGAATCTGAATCTAAAAAAGAGATGAGAGAAAATAGAACAGAATCCGAATCTACGAAAGAGATGAGAGACAATAAAGCAGAATCCGAATCTGAATCTGAGAAAGAGATGAGAGACAATAAAACAGAATCCGAATCTTCAAAAGAGCAGGGAACAAATGAAATAAAAAATTATAAAAAAAAAATTTGGGAATTACTTATTGTTTTGATAATCTTAAGGAGAATATAAATTAATGGTTTAACAGAGAATATAGGATTAGTCATGAACAAGATCTAGTTAAAAAAAAGAAAAATTAATGTTTTTTCTAAATTTGTTTTATGGAAATATATTTTCTTCTTTAAAAAAAAAAAAATTAAAAGAGAAAAATTTTTTAGAAAAAAAAATTTCATGAGAATATTTTTTAATTTTTAAGAAAAAAATTTTCTTTTGGTGATAATAATATGATTAAAATTTTTTTTTATTATTTAGGTATTTTTATTATTTTTAAAAGCATTTACTTAAATTACTGAAAATTACTTATATAAAGAAATAAATATTATGTACTTAAAAATTAATTATTAATTAGAATATACGTTTTTAATAAAAATACATAATTCTTATCATAGTAAATCCACTATGAACCGCATTAATGCGGTTTATTTGTTTATATCATTAAAATTAGATTTAAAATCCATTTCATTATTAGAGAAAACTCCATATTCTCTTTAATAAATTGTTTTTCATTACTATAGCAAATTCATTGAATGATAATTTAATAAATTAAAAATGTAAATTATGGAAAGTAAATAAATCAGGTAGTAAATGTAGAGGTGGTTAATAAGAGGCTTCAATAACCTTTTTGGAAAATAAAAGGACTAGTTAAATGAAGAATACGAAGTTGGTCATGTACACAAAAAAAAAAAAAAAAAAAAATGATCAACTTTTTTTGTATGTAATTTTTTTTGAAAAAAAAATACAAAGATTGTCAGGAAAAAAAAAATTGATAAAAAAAAAAAATAAATCAATTGGAAAAAGATTTGTTACCAATAAATTAAAATAAAAAAAAATAAAAAAAAAAAAAAAGATTTTGTTTTTTTGGAATGAAATGTGATTTTAATGAATTTTGTAAGATAAAATTTTATACCAGTAACAATAAAATTTTCATGTAATTAATATTTATATATTTTTTTGTATTGTCAATAATTGTCTATGTTTGTTAATTCAATAGCAATATACATTAACTGCTGAATGTAACTCATAACAAATAAACAAGTAATATACATTTAATTATTAGTCGATATTCAATAAGGATTTAAATTTTTAATAAAAATAAGGATTTTTATTAAAGTAAATAAATGCCTATTGAAATTAAAGAATGCTGAACGAAGTAGAGCACATAGTTAAGAAGTACTAGTACAAAGCATATTAAAATACATATAAATACAACAAAATCGTAGTGACACCTCTACATGCTCTTTATTAATTGGTTTGTTCAGTATTATAGTAAAGTCACAGAACACCCAATAAATAAAGCAATGGTCTATGGTTATAACGCCGAGGTTTACCTTGTACCTAAATAGAAACTTTGTATATGTTGTTAAGTTACATGATTTTATTTTATTTTCAAGAGTCTTGTATTATTTCTTAATACTTTTTTCCAACTCTTTTTTATTTTCCTGATCTTTTAAATTAGGTGCTTTAATAAAATTCTGAATAATTACTTTATTCGAATTCTCTAATTAATTTTCTTTTACTTCGGGTTTAACTTCCATGATATATATATATTTATCCTTTTTTTTTTTATGATTACATATCCTAATTCGTCCATTACTGGTCAATAAAAGACTTCATTAACCCTTCTGATAATAAAAAGGAGTAGCTATATAAAGAATACGTAATTGGTTGTGCAAACGCGGAAAAAAAAAAAAAAAAAAAAAAAATTATTGTGTCTTTTTTGGATATTTTTTCTTTTGATAAATAGAGATACGTAAAAAAAAAAAATACATTTATTTTTTTTTAGATGATTGAATTTAGGAGAGAAAATTGGTAAAATATAAATGGAGAGTAAGATTTAGTACTAATAAAAATGAGATCTTAAGGAGATAAAAACATTTACACATAAAAGAGTTTAATTTGCATAATATTTATATTTTTAATTTGTGAGAGAAAATTTTATACATATAAGCATAAAATTTTTACGTAATTAATATTCATATAATTAATTTGCATTTATACTAATTGTTAATGTTTGTTAATTCAACAGATATATATTTAAATTGCTGAACATAACTCATAAGAATGAAATAAATAATTTACATTTAATTAATAATAAATGTTGAATAAGGATATAAATTTTTAATGAAAATTAGGATTTTTATTGATGTAAATAAATACCTATTGAAATCAAATAATGCTGAACGAAATGGATCACATAATTAAGAATTACTTGTTCAAAGCATATAGAAATATATATAAATACATCAAAATCGTAAGAGTAACTCTACATGCTCCTTATTAATTTGTTTGTTCAATAATCTCGCAAAGTCACCGAACATCCAGTTAATAAATCAATATCATAGATTCTTTAATATAATAATAAAATGATTCACAAGTTGTAACTATTGAAAATAATTTTTTTCATATTGTAGCCTATTCCGCTGAATGTCACTAAGTTTTCTTGACGTATAGTGAAAATATTGGCTTCACCTATATTGACTATATCGTTTAATACATTGCTCTATAAATAATACTATTGACCCTTTTTGTACAATATTTAGACGAATAAACATAATAAAAACATTTTATTTTGTGCATGCTAATTCGCAAGGACAATTTTCTATCATAAAGCTTGCTCTAAAATAGTTATTCAAAATGTATGTAAACAAAAAATATATGTATATACATACTAGCACTTAAAGTGAGCGCACATAAAAAAAAATAAATAAATAATAATATTTCTTTTTGTGGGTATGTACAATTAAAAAAATATATATATTATGATTATATTTTTTTTATTACTAAAAAAAAATGTAATCTTAAAAAAGAGAATTAGTTTTTTTTTTTTTTTTTGGAGGATAATGTGTAAACTACTTTGGAAAGTATATTTTTATTTTAATCTAAAATGTAATATTAAGGAAATTACATTTTGGAGTTTTGCTTATATTAAAAAAAAAAAATAATTAACTAATAAGTTATATTTAATGTTTATTAATAATAATAAAAATTTTATATAAAAATTAAGTAGAGTTTACACTACATTTCCCTTATTAATTTATTTGTTTAACACTAGAATAGTAATTGAACAGCCATTAATAAATCAGAGCTATAAATAATTTCTTTTCCTTAGGAATATTATATTATTTATAATAATTATAATAATTTTAATACTTCATGAACTGTTACTTGAATAATTTAAGTTTTTATATCTCCAGTATATACACTATTCTAATTATTTTAATATTATGTAATATCTATATTAAATGTAAGACACTTTTATATTTTACATATTTTTACTTGTAAGAACAACCTCTACATAAAATATTAATATAATAAAAATAATAAAAAATGCACTTTTATTAAATTTATGATTATTTTTAAGAGAAAAGTTAGTATTAAAATATTAAAAATGATAGTATTTATACACACCACTTTTTATTAATAATACATTAAAAATTCTAACAAATTAAATTTAAAAAATAAAAATTCTTATTAAAATTCTCCATTAATATTTATAAAGATGTCTTATAAAATATAACCATTTAAGAAAAAAGTTATATTAGAAAAAGACAATTGTTGAATTTACTTATACTATATAAATGAGTTACATAAATTTTTTGGTAAGTAAAATGAAAAATAAAAAATTTTGCTATAAATATATAAAAAGAAAAATAAATAAAAAAAATAAACACATCGTAATAATTATCAACACTTATTAAATAAAAATATAAAGGCTAAAAATAAAAAAAAAATAATTTTTTTTTATATTTAATTAGAAGATTATAATAATATATAAGCAAAATGTTATTTTATAATTCTGTTTTATCTTTATTTATTGATATTTTTTATATCGCAATAAAAATGAATTCATTTGAATTTTATAAGAAAAAATATATTATATTTAACTAAAGATAAATTTTTATATTTAGTAAATAACATTTATATTAAATTTGAAACTGATAAATATTACTCATAAAAAAGTAAATTTATAAAAATGTATTTTTAGAATAAATTAAGTAACTCTGTCAAAAAATAAACCTTTTTTTAAAAAATATTTTTTACTGTAAATATATGATTAAAAAAATTGTATTTTTCTTTTTTTCTTTTTTTAAATTATAATTAATTTATTTTACTTTTAAATGTGCTTTTCATAAGGATTTGTTATTATAATTTCTTTGAAGTAAATACCTATTTTCACTTTTTCTTTTGAATTTAGGTACTTAATAAATTTTTTTCATTTTTTTTCAAATAGTTGAAAAAGAAATTTTTTTTAAAAAATAGTTATAACAAAAAATAAATATGCACATATATTGTATAAATATTTATCAATAATGAAAATAAAAAAAAAAAATTAAGATAAAAAAAAGTATACTAGAAAAATTAAAAAAGTTATAATTAAAAGAAAAATATGCACAAACATAAATTATATTTACATAAGTGAAAAATTGTGACAAATGTAGTATACTGTATGAAAAATACATGCGTATAAAAATTTTTAATTTATAGAGTTTTTTTTTCTTTCTTTGATGGAGATATATCTCTATAATATACGATGATTTATATTTATAAATCATAATATACCGTATATAAAATAATTTGAAGTTCGACATAATTCACAGAAATTGGTAGTTTAGAAAATAAAAATAAAAAAATCGTTTAATATTAAATGTATATCATTTATAATTTTTATTGCATTAAATTAAAAATATTTAATTTTTTTACATAATTTAAAGATAAATTAAATCTTAATAAAATATTTTTAAAATAACCTTATCCGATTTATTATATTTTTTATTTATTTGTAAATTAACATTTTTATTTTATTTTTTAAAGAATTAAGAATATTACTCCTATCTAAGGTAACCATAATATAATATGTAATAATAAAAAATTATAAATTGTATTTCATATATGAAAATAATTTTCTATTTTAAAAATTTAAGAAATTAATATAAGTTGTAATAATATCTAAATTAATATTACAAATCCATAATTTAGTATTATTGAAAATTGAAACAATTTTACACCTGAATTAACAACTTCCACTTCAATATTATTCAATAAATATATTAATATGAAAACGTTAACTTTATATTCAAAAATTACTACATTCCTTCTTTTAATATGGATGTATCAGTGTTTTTATAACGTAAGTTAAAATTTTTACAAAAAATATACATATAGATATATTTTACTTCTAATTATTCTAGAAATTCCATTTGATTTACTATTCTAACAAAAGAAACATTCTTTTAAAAAATTTTTATTTAATCCATAGTGTTATTCTTATAGAACATGGATTGATGAAAATATATTGCAAACAAAAAATGAGTTAAAATATGAAAGAGTATTAACAGA
>NW_021628259.1:21603-45442 GCF_900005855.1 Plasmodium gallinaceum | reverse complement strand
ATTATTGAAAATTGAAACAATTTTACACCTGAATTAACAACTTCCACTTCAATATTATTCAATAAATATATTAATATGAAAACGTTAACTTTATATTCAAAAATTACTACATTCCTTCTTTTAATATGGATGTATCAGTGTTTTTATAACGTAAGTTAAAATTTTTACAAAAAATATACATATAGATATATTTTACTTCTAATTATTCTAGAAATTCCATTTGATTTACTATTCTAACAAAAGAAACATTCTTTTAAAAAATTTTTATTTAATCCATAGTGTTATTCTTATAGAACATGGATTGATGAAAATATATTGCAAACAAAAAATGAGTTAAAATATGAAAGAGTATTAACAGAGGGTAACACAGAAGAAAAAAAGCAAACTAACGCTGAAGGGTGCCTAAAAGAACGTCCATTAGATAATGAAAAAAACAAATGTAAAAATCCGATTCAATACAAGAATCCGTACGATCCATGCCATGGAGCCAATACTCCATCATTGTCGGAGAGTTTTGATAGAAAAGCAAAAGAAATGAACCCTAAATTGAGAGACCAGAAATTGAATATTGAATGTAATAAAATTTCAGCTAACCAAGTTAGTGACCTACATTTTATCTCTCATGGACCTGATATTCCAGATGAAGAAAAAAGCAAAATAACTGATAGTGCTAAGAACCAACATGACTTTAAATTGGATGAACGTTTATGCGAATCTAATAAAAAAATGAAAGACAATAAAACAGAATTCGATTCTAATAAAGAGCTGAGAGGCAATAAAACAGAATCCGAATCTAAGAAAGAGATGACAGAAAATAAAGCAGAATCAGAATCTAAGAAAGAGCAGAGAAAAAAAAAAAAAAAAAATATGAAATTTGATTTAATGAAACATTTAATTTTTCATAAGTTTGATAAAATTTACGATGATAAAAAATAATGATTTAACAGAGAATATAGGATTATTAATGCACAAGATTTACTTAAAAAAAAGAAAAGTTAATATTTTATCTAAATTTTTTTTATAGAGATATATTTTATTTTTTATAAAAAAAAAATTAAATGAGAAAAATTTTTTAGAAAGAAAATGTTTCATGTGAATATTTTTTAATTTTTAAGAATAAAATTTTCGTTAAGTGTTATTAATATAATTAAATTTTTTTTTTTATTTTTATGTATTTTTATTATTTTCAAAAGCAGTGAACTTAAATTATTGAAAATTACTTATAAAAAGCAATAAATATTTTGTACTTAAAAATTAATAATTAATGAGAATATATGTTTTTAATAAAAATACATAATTTTTATCAAAGTAAATTCACAATGAACCACATTATTGCAGTTAACTTGTTTGTAACATTAAAATTATATTTAAAATCCAATTAATTGCTAGAGAAAACTCCATATTTTCTTTAATAATTTGTTTTTCATTACTCTAGCAAATTCGTTGAATGATAATTTAATAAATTAAAAATGTAATTTATGAAAAGTAAATAAATCAGATAGTAAATGTAGACGATAAAATAGAAGAAAAAAAGTTGGACGCAAAATTATTACGAGCTTATCTACATGACAAAAAAAAGGACACAAAAAAGAAAAAAAAAGTCTTTATTGAGAATTATTAGAGTTAAAGATTTGTTAATAAAAGGAATTATTAGCCTTCTTGAGAAATAAATTAATATCTGTATGGAAAATAAATAGACATGAAATTACTAGATAAATGAAAGAAAATAGAAATGAATAGTGTGAAAAAAATATTCAAGTTATTTAAAAATAGAAGAAAAATTGATAAAATTTTTTTCGTCGCAAATTTTTATCTTTTAATTTTAAAGAGAAAATTTTATATTAACAATAATAAAATTTTCGTGTTTGTAGTATTGTATAACTTATTTTGTGTTTTGTTATTTATATTTGATAATTCGCGAGAAGTGAATTTGAATTGTTAAACATTAATCATAACATTACAAGTAAAATATATGTGATTTAAAACTATAATTAATAAATATTTAAATTTTTAATAAAAATTAGGGAATTTTATTAAAATAATTAAATGCCTCTTAAAAACAATAAATGCTCAATGAAGGAGACCATATGCATTTCAATGGTTTTTAGTTTTTTTTTTTTTTTATTTTTATTTATTGGTAACAATTCTTTTTCCAATTGCTTTTTTTTTTTTTTTATCAATTTTTTTTTTTCCTGACGGTCTTTGTATTTTTTTTTAAAAGAAATACAAAAAAAAAAAAAAATTGATCATATTTTTTTTTTTTGTGTGCATGACCAACTTCGTATTCTACATTTAACTAGTCCTTTTATTTTCCAGAGAGGTTAATAAATCCTTTTATTAATCAGTACTCTAACAAAGTCACCGAACAACCAGTTAATAAAACACATATATAACTGTTCTATTTTATAGTGAATAGATAAGTTATTTATTCATACTACATCTATTGGAATATTATTTTTCTCATATATATCAATCATATCTTGATAAGATGAAATAACACAAAAACTTTCATAATCCTCCAATGACTTAATGCAAAATAAAATTATGTAGTTATGATTAGTGTCATTATTTATTGATTTGATTATCAAATAATCTAAACATTTTTGAATTATCTGAATCAGTTCCAATTCTAAATTAAATTATAAAAATTTTAATTTCCATCCATATAATTTTCTAGTGTTAATAAAGTCTATTCCTATAATGCCCTTACAATAAGTTTTAATTAATACCATAAATCATTTAATATAATAATCAAATGTTTCACACGTTATAACTATTGAAAACAATTTTTTTTATTTTGTGCTCTATTTCCGCTGAATATCACTAAGTTTTCTTGACGTATATTTAACATATCCAGCCTTACTTATATTGTTTATATTGGTTAATACATTGCTCTATAAATAATACTATTTACAATTTTTGTATAATATTTAGACGAATAAATAAAATAAAAATATTTTATTTGGTGCATGCTAATAAGAAAGGACAATTTGCTATAATAAATGTTTGCTCTAAAATAATTATACAAAAAGTATGCAAAAAAAAATATATGTATATAGATACTTGCGCTTAAAGTGAGAACACTTAAAAAAAAATAAATAAATAATAATTTTTTTTTTGTGTGGGTATTTAAATTTAAAAAAAAATATATATTATGATGATATTTTTATTATTACAAAAAAAAAATGTAATCATAAAAAAAAAATTAGTTTTTCTTTTTTTTTTTGGGAGGGTAATGTGCAGACTACTATAGAATGTATATTTTTATTTTAAGCAAAAATGTAATAATAAGGAAATTACATTTTAGAGTGTTGCTTATATCAAAAAAAAAAATAATTAACTGATAAGTCATATTTAATTTTTATTAATAAAAATAAAAATAAAAATTGTATATTAAAATTAAGTAGAGTTTACACTACATTTTTCTTATTAATTTATTTGTTTGGCACGAGAAAAGTAATTTAATAGCCATTAATAAATCAGAGCTATAAATAATTTCTTTTCATTAGGAATATTATCCTATTTATAATAATTATAATAATTTCAATACTTCATGAAATGTTATCTGGATAATTTAAGTTTCTATATCTCCAATAAATACACTATTCAAATTATTTTAATATCATGTAATACCTATTTTAAATGTGATACACTTTTATATTTTACATATTTTTAATGGTAAGAACAACTTCTACATATAATATTAAAAAATTATAAATAATACAAAATGTAATTTTTTTAAATTCATGATTATTTTTTAGAGAAAAATTAGCATTAAAATATTAAAAATGATAGTATTTATACACACCACTTTTCAATAATAATACGTCAAAAATTCTAACAAATTAAATTAAAAAAAAAAAAATTCTTATTAAAATTCTCTATTCACATTTACAAAGATGTCTTATAAAATTTAAACTTTTAAGAAAAAAGTTATATTAGAAAGGGACAATTGTTGAATTCATTTATACGATATAAATGATTTACCTAAATTTCGTAAGTAAAATGAAAAATAAAAAATTGTGCTATAAATATATAAAACTAAAAAGAAAAAGAAAATAAACACATCGTAATAATAATCAAAACTTATCATATAAATATATAAAGGCAAAAAAAAAAGAAAAGAAAATAATTTTTTTTTATATTTAAATAGAAAATTATAATAATATATATGCAAAAAGATATTCTATAATTCTGTTTTATCTTTATTTATTGATATTTTATATATCACGAAAAAAATGCATTCTTTTGAACATTATAAGAAAAAATCTATTATATTTAACTAAAGATATATTTTTATATTCAGTAAATAACATTTATATTAAATTTGAAACTGATAAGTATTACTCGTAAAATAGTAAATTTACAAAAATATATTTTTAGAATAAAATAAATTTGTCAAAAAACTTTTTTTAAAAAATATCTTTTACTGTAAATATATGATTAAAAACATAGTATATTTTTTTTTTTTTTAAATTGTCATTAATTTATTTGACTTTTAAATGTGCTTTTTATAAGATTTTTATTATAATTTCTTAAAAATAAATACCTATCTTCACTTTTTCTTTTGAATTTAAGTATTTAATAAATTTTATTTATTTTATTTCAAATAGTTGAAAAAGTAATTTTTTTTAAAAAATAGTTATAAAGAAAAATAAATATATATATATATATTGAATAAACATTTATCAATAGTAAAAATAAAAAAAAAAGAAATAAGATAAAAAAAAATATATTAGAAAAATCAAAAATGTTACATTTAAAAAAAAAATATACACAAACAAAAATTACTTTCATATTAAGTGAAAAATTGTGACAAATGTAGTATGCTGTATGAAAGATACATGCGTATAAAAATTTTTAATTTATAGAGTTTTTTTTTTTTTTCTTTGATGGAGATATATCTCTATAATATACGATGAATTATATTTATAAATCATAATATACCATATATAAAATAATTTAATGTTCGACATAATTCACAGAGATTGGTAATTTAGAAAAAAAAAATAAAAAAAATCCTTTAACATTAAATGCATATCATTTATAATTTTTACGTACATTAAATTAAAAATATTTTATTTTTTTACATAATTTAAAGATAAATAAAATTTTAATAAAATATTTTTAAAATAACTTTATGCGATTTATTATATTTTTTATATATTTGTAAATTAACATTCTTATTTTATTTTTTTAAAGAATTAGGAATATTATTCCTATCTAAAGTAACCATTATATCATATGTAATAATAAAAATTAGAAATTGCATTTCATATATGAAAATTATTTTCTATTTTAAAAATTTAAGAAATTAATATAAGTTATAATAATATCTAAATTAATATACAAATCCATAATTTAGTATTATTGAAAATTGAAATGATTTCACACCTGAATTAACAACTTCCACTTCAATATTATTCTATAAATATATTAACATGAAAAAATTAACTTTATATTTAAAAATTACTACATTCCTTCTTTTAATTTTGATGTATCAATGTTTTTATAACGTAAGTTAAAATTTTTCAAAAAATATACATATAGATATATTTTATTTCTAATTATTTTTAACATTTCATTTGATTTTCTATTCTAACAAAAGAAACATTCTTTTAAAAAATTTTTATTTAATCCATAGTGTGATTCCTATAAAACTTTTATTTATAAAAATATATTGAAAACAAAAAGTAAGTTGAAATATGAAAGAGTATTAACAGAGGGTGACATACCAGGAAAAAAGCAAACTTACGGTGATGTATGCTCAGAAGAACGTCCATTAGGTAATGAAAAAAACAAATGTAAAAATCCGAATATATACAAAAATCCTTACGATCATTGGCAAAGAGTCCTTAGTCCATTCTTATGGGAGCAATTTAATCAAGAAACAAGTGGAATGGACCCTAAATTAAATGAAAAAAAATGGAATGTTGAATGGAAGGAAATTTCATCAAAACAAGTTAATGATCTATCTTCAATACCACGTCGACATGATATTTCAGAAGAAGAAAAAAGAAAATTAATTGATAATGCCACGAAAAAACTTCTCTCAGATTTTTTAAAATTTTTACGTAAATATAAGGATGAGATGAAAGACAATAAAGCAGAATCTGAATCTAAGAAAGAGATCAGATACAATGAAACCGAATCCGAACCTAAGAAAGAGATTAGATACAATAAAACAGAATCCGAATGTAAAAAAGAGATGAGATACAATAAAACAGAATCCGAATGTAAGAAAGAGATGAGAGACAATANNNACAATAAAACAGAATTTGAATCTAAGAAAGAGATGAGAGACAATATAACTGAATCCGAACCTAAGAAAGAGATGAAAGACAATAAAACAGAATCCGAATCTAAGAAAGAGATGAAAGACAATAAAACAGAATCCGAATCTAAGAAAGAGATGAAAGACAATAAAACAGAATCCGAATCTAAGAAAGAGATGAAAGACAATAAAACAGAATCCGAATCTAAGAAAGAGATGAAAGACAATAAAACAGAATCCGAATCTAAGAAAGAGATGAAAGACAATAAAACAGAATCCGAATCTAAGAAAGAGATGAAAGACAATAAAACAGAATCCGAATCTAAGAAAGAGATGAAAGACAATAAAACAGAATCCGAATCTAAGAAAGAGATGAAAGACAATAAAACAGAATCCGAATCTAAGAAAGAGATGAAAGACAATAAAACAGAATTAAAATCTAAGATGGAGCTGGGAATAAATAAAATAAAAAGTAATAACTTAAAAATTTTGAAATCGCTTACTAATAAGTTAGATAACCTTAACGAGAATAAAAATTAATGGTTTAACAGAGAATATAGATTTTGTTATGCACACGATCTAGTTAAACAAAAGAAAAATTAATATTTTGTCTAAATTTTTTTTATAGAAATATATTTTATTTTTTTAAAAAAAAAAAAAATTAAAAGATAAAAATTTTTTAGGAAGAAAAAATTTCATGAGAATATTTTTTAATTTTAAAGAATAAAATTTTCATTTAGTAATATTAATATAGTAAAAATCTTTTTTTTAATAATTAAATATTTTTATTATATTTTAAAGCAATGAACATGAATTACCGAAATTTACTTATAATAAGCAATAAATATTTTGTACTTATAATTTATTAATTGGGTGTTCGGTAACTTTGCTGGAGTACTTAACAAACAAATTAATAAAGAGCATGTAGAATTGTTTTATTAACTGGGTGTTCAGTGTCTTTATTAGAGTATTGAACGAACAAATTAATAAAGAGCATGTAGAGCTGCCTCTACGGTTTTGATGTATTTATATATATTTCTTAATGCTTTGAACGAGTGAGCCTTAATTATGTAATCTACTTCATTCAGAATTCTTTAATTTCAATAGGCATTTATTTACTTTAATAAAAATCCTTATTTTTATAAAAAAATTTAAATCCTTATTGAACGTTAATTATTAATTAATTGTAAATTACTAGTTTATTTGTTATGAGTTACATTCAGCAATTAATATACATTGCTGTTGAATTAACAAACATAAACAATTATTGACAAATATAAAAAATTATATAAATATTGATTACATGAAAATTTTATTGTTATTTGTGTAAAATTTTCTTTTACAAAATTCATCATAAAAAAATATCATTTGCTTACCCAAAAAATAAAACTCTTTTTTTTTTTTTTTTTTTATTTATTTATTTTTAACAAATATTTTTCTAATTGATTTTTTTAATCAATTTTTTTTCCTAACGATCTTTTCATTTTTTTTATCAATTTTTTTTCCTGACAGTCTTTGTACTTTTTTTTTTAAAAGAAAATACAAACAAAAAAAAATCATCAATTTTTTTTTTTGTGTGTGTGTATATGACCAACTTCATATTCTTCATTTAACTATTCTTTTTATTTTCCAAAAAGGTTAATAATGCCTTTTATTAACCAATACTCTAGCAAAGTCACCGAACACCCAGTTAATAAACCAAGTATTTAACAAACATACTAATATTGAGTACTTAGAGTTTATTATATTAATTTAATGAATTTTAATTTAGTTTTAATACTAACTAGAAAATTGTATTTATGTATATTACTTCATCAAAAATTTTAACTTTATAATAAATATTTATTTAACTTAATAAAAATCCTTATGTTTATTAGAAATTTATATCCTTGTTGACAATTAATTTTTAATTAACGTAAGTTTGCTTGTAATGTTATGAATAATATTAGGCAATTCAAGTCCATTGTATTAAAAAACATTATTAATTAATGAAATATCAATGATATTATGTAAATATTTCAAAATATAATAAATTTATTATAGTTATTATAAAATTTTCCTATGTAAATTTAAACAAAATATATAACTTTTTTAGTTAACTTTTTTTTTTAATTTTTCTACTAAAAAAAATTATTTTAAAAAAAGTAAATATATTTTATTATATGTTTTAAATTTACAAAAAGAAAAAAATTAAAAAAAATTTTTTTTTTTTTTAACTCTCATTTACATGGATAATTATTTATTTTCCATTTAGATATTCTTTTTTATTCTCAAAAAGGTTAATAGTACCTTTTGTTAACTATTAAATAAAAAGTAAATGATTAGTTAATTTTTCTTATTTTTTTTTAGTAATATAAATAAATAAAAAAAAAATATTAATTTTTTAAAAGATTTAATTATTAGGAAAAAAAAAAAAGAAAAATAGTGACTAAAAAACTTCTTTGTAGACAATATTTGTTTGAATTTTTAAAAAAGAATTTTATATTATAAATAATAAAATATCAGTGCTTTGTAGTATGCGTATATTTTGTTCTGTATTTTATTTTTTTTATGTTTGTTCATTTGAGATCGATGAGTTTAAAATACTAGATATTATTCATAATGTTACAAATATAACATATATAATAAAAATTGATAATTAAAGAGTATTTAAACATTTAATGAAAATAAAGGATTTTTGTTAATGTAAGAAAATGTCTAATAAAAATATAAAATGCTTAATGAATTATGCTATATGTAAGAGATTTTACTGGTTAATATAATTTAAGTGGTATTTTAATTTATTAAATTAGTTGATGTAACTCTATTCTTTATTAATTTTTTTTTGTTAAATACTGTTGTTAAGTCACTAAACCTATAATTAATGAATAATTAATAAAATGCATATTAAATTATATAAATACTACAAACACGAAAATTCTATTCTTGTGCTATATAATTCTTTCTTAAAATATTATAACAAAATTAATTCTCAGGAATTATCATTTTTTTTCTTCCCCAATAGTTTATTAATTGCCTATCCAATGACTTCGATAGAATACTCAAAAATCAAATTAATAAATAGCATGTTGATTTATTAACTGGGTGTTCGGTTACTTTGCTGGAGTACTGAACAAACAAATTAATAAAGAGGATGTAAAGTTGTATCTATGGTTTTGATATATTTACATATATTTTTAAATGCTTTGAACGAGTGATCCTTAATTATATGATCTACTTTATCCAGTATTCTTTAATTTCAATAGGCATATATTTACTTTAATAACAATCTTTATTTTTATTAAAAATTTATATCCTTATTGAATATTGACTATTAATTAAATGTATATTACTTATTTCTTTGTTATAATTTATGTCTAGCAATTTAAACATATTGATGTTGAATTAAAAAACATAAACAATTAGTAAAAATGAAAATTAATTATATAAATATTAATTACGTGAAAATTTTATTATTATGTGTATAAAATTTTCTCTTACAAATTAAAAATATAAATATTATGTAAATTAAATTCTTTTGTATGTTTAATATCTCATTCTTATTGGTAACAAATCTTTTTCCAATTGTTTTTTTTTTTTTATCAATTTTTTTTCCTTACGGTCTTTGTAGTTTTTTTTTTTTAAAAGTACAAACAAAAAAAGTTGATCATCATTTTTTTTTTTGCATGTGCATAGCTAACTACATATTCTTCATATAACTAGTCTTTTTTATTACCAAAAAGGTTAATAAAGGTTTTTATTAACCAGACATGTATATTTTCCAGTTAAAAAAAAAATAAGAACAACCTTTTTTTTTTTTTTTTTTTTTTGTAAGTTCTTTTTTTTAAACATATTTTATATTTATTTATTTTATTTTTAAAGGATTAATAATTGTTAAGAATTAATTATTTTGTTGTTAAATGAATTATTTTTAGAATAATTAATAAATTATATGAAAATATTTAAACTAAAATAAAAAGGATTTTGCTTATAATAATATTTAATTTTCGAGTATATTTAAAATTATGTTAATGAATTTATTTTAAATAAATATTTTACAATAAATAATTTTAAAAACGAATAATATTTTTAATAAATATATGGATAACTTTTACTAAAGCAAATAAGTTCATTTAAAACAATAAATGTTTAGTAATGTAAACAATTTGTATAAAGTTTATCCTTTTGTAGAATTAATATAATTTTTACACACGATAAAATTAGTAGGAATTACTCGACATGCTCTATCTATTTGCTTGCTCAATACTTTAGAAATTCAATGAACAGAATATCATTAATTCAATAGAAGGTATTTACTTAATTAATTAAAAAATTTCCCTTATTTTTATTAAAAGTTAAATATTCATTATAATTTTATTTGATCATGTATTATGTAATATTATCTATACAAATTAATGATTATCTGATAAAATATTCATAACTTTTTCTAAAATTTCTCATAAAAGAAAATAAAAAAAAAGTTATAATAAAATATAAAGATAAATTAAATGCATTTTTTTTTTTTTTTTATTATGGAGCCACCTAACAGTTATACTTCTTTTTTTAGCCAGTTATATAAGGTACTATCATAAATATATAGCTTGAATAACCTTTTTTATTACTTATATTTTATTATTATTTTATGTTGGAATAATAATATCCTTTATAAATCATTCCTCAATATACAAAAAAAATTACATTAACAGGTGGTTAATAAAAGGCTTTATTAACCTTTTTTAAAAATAAAAGGACTAGTTAAATGAAGAATACGATGTTGGTCATGCACACACAAAAAAAAAATGATGATCAACTTTTTTTGCTTGTACTTTTAAAAAAAAAAAAGTACAAAGACCGTTAGGAAAAAAAATTGATAAAAAAAAAAAGCAATTGGAAAAAGATTTGTTACCAATAAGAATGATATTTTAAACATACAAAAGATATTTACATACAAAAGAATTTAATTTACATATTATATATATTTTTATTTTGTAAGAAAAAATTTTATACATATAACAATAAAATTTTCATGTAATTAATATTTATATAATTTCTGTATTGTCAATAATTGTTTATGTTTGTTAATTCAACAGCAATATATATTAATTGCTTAATGTAACTCATAACAAATAAACAAGTAATTTACAATTAATTAATAATTAATGTTCAATAAGGATTTAAATTTTTAATAAAAATAAGCATTTTTTTTAGTAAATAAATACCTATTGAAATCAAAGAATGCAGAACGAAGTATATTACATAATTAAGGATTACTCGTTCAAAGCATTTAAAAATATATATAAATACATCAAAATCGTAGAGGCAACTCTACATGCTCTTTATTAATTTGTTTGTTCAGTACTCTAGCAAAGTCACCGAACATCCAATTAATAAAACAGTAGCATAACATATATGAAGTATATGTTTACCTATAAGTGGTATTATAATAAATAAAGTATTTAAAAATTTCATCACATACCCTCTACAGGTTTGTTTACTTAAATAATATAAACGTATTTGGATAGTTAATTAATAAATAAATTATATAAATTATATAGATCTTCTATTCAATAATTCATCAATTTTTCTTTTCGACACTTTTGTAAGAATTTTGAGAAAATAATTTGATAAACGTTATACAATGTAATATTTACTAACTTTGTCATAGTGCATAATAATTTTATAGAAAATAAAAAATATATGTATTTAAATGTTTAATTATCTTAATGTACATAAGATTTAACATGTTATGCTTACATAATAGGCAACAAATATTTTATGTAAAATAAGAGGAGTAACGTTATTAAAAACATTGTCTTTGGAATTTTAATTATCTCAAGTAGTATTTATTTAATAGTTTATTTGCATTTTTTTTTCAGGAAATATTTTTTTTCTTTAAAAAAATTATTTTTTTTTGTGAGATATAAATGAGAGTAGATATAAAAAAATGTGGATACTAATTTTGTAAACTCGAAAATCTAGAATGTTTCAGTTTGCATGTGTTCTGATCTAAAATATGTATAACTTCATTTTGTATGTTTTTTATCTTTGCAAATAAAAAGTATTTAACATTTTAAAGTGGATCAACATGTAAAATGATTAGTACACATATTTATTAACCAATTATATAGGCTTCTTAAGAAAAAAAAAAATATATATATATATTTTTTCATTATTATTAGTGAACAAAAATATTACTGAATAATAACTTTTAGATAAAGGTAAATTTTTCTGCTTAAAAATAAAATTATTAAATAGTATATTTAAAAGATTTTATATTTTTTTTTAAGTTAAAATATTTTTTGCTTATACTAAAATTCTCATCATGTATAGATATATGATTGAATTAAAGAAAATTTTAATTTTTTTTTAATTATAAATTCATTATTAAACTTACTAAAAAATAATTTAATAATACACGTCGATATAAATATGTTCATATAAATGTCATACATAATTTTTTTTATCTTTTATTATACTTCTTAAGAATGTATTAAAAGCATAAAAACTAACAACCATTTCATTGAAGAGTGGACATTAAAATGAATGTAAATTTTTTAAAAAATACAACTCCTATCCTAACTATACAATATTAATTTAAATCTATTTATAAAAAAAAACACACATATATACCAAAAGAATAATGTATTTCAATGAAGATATAAAATAATAGAGAATATTTTTCATATTTTATTAAAAAATGAAGGTACATTTTTTTTACTTTTGAATAATATAATCCTAGGTATCTTCTTGCAAAAAAAATTAAATAAGAAGTTCTTTCAATATTATTTTTAAATATACCGTAGAATTTAAGATTTCATCAATTTTTATAATTCATTTATTATTTTTTATTTTTTTCCTTGTTTTTATCAAATGTGTAATCATTAAAAGTGTTATAGATATTATGCTACCTACGAAAGAGTAAACATATCATAAATGAAATCATTAGAATACAATAACTCATTATAATAAGAGATGTTTTCTTATGTTTATCCCAATTAAAAAAGGCTGCCATATGACTTAAATAAACCAAATAGAGTGGTAATGACAAGAAAGCAAGGGAAAAAGCTAAAGTACGAATGAATTTATCTTTACATTTGCTTACTTTTTTTTTGCTAACACTATTTTCATTTGATATTTCTACTTTTGTTTCTGAAGATTTTGGGATAATATTTGAATGAAAAATTGATTTCTGTGTATTTGATTTTGTAATATCTTTCTCCTTTTCATCTTGTTTCTCATTTATTTCTTCTTTTTCGTATGCATATAATAGATTTTCTGTGGATTCACTTTTTGACTTTTTAAATATATTTTCTGATAATGTTCTTTTAACCTTTAAACGAAAAGCTCCTTCTGAGTTTTTTTTAATGTTCCAAGATTCGAAAGAACTCTAAGAATGAAATAAATATTTAACTTATAAATAAAATTTTTTATATCAATAAAAATTTATTAAAAAGAAAATTATATAAAATAATAAAAAGATATAATTTTAGAGTTTTATTGTTATCTTACATTGTTAGAATATTGCAATATCAAAATTAAAAATGCAAACATTAAATATTTTATAGAAAAAAATAATGAATTCATTTTTTTTTTTTTTATATAATTTGATAGTAAGGATATCTTAAGTATTTATAAATTTTTTTATAGATAATGTTTTAAGGATATTCTATGATATTCTAGATAATATTATTTCTTTTGTTCATTTTTTGTTTTTTCCTACTTAAAAAAATTTTTTTTAATAAAAATTAATTTTTATTTGTTGCTTTTTTTTTATTATATTTCTCTTATATAGTTTCATGTACTATTTATTATAACAATTATTGGTTTTTCAAAAAATAAAATTAAGTAATCAAAATTTTAAATGATTAAGAAGAAATAGTAAGTATTAAACATGAAAACATATTTTAGATATGCTATAAAAAATTTAATTTTCAATTTTATAAAAATTTCTTGTACTGACATAAATGAAATATAATTCATAAAATAATGCAAATAAACATTATATATTTAATATCATTAATTAAAAATTTGTTTAACAATTTATTTTAAGTGAAAAAAATATATTTTTGAAAATTTTTCATTCCTTTTGAAGAGAAAAAGGATATTATTAAAAAAATATTAAGAAAAATTTCATAACACCATAAATGTTAGTGGTTATAAATTATAATGAGATACATAAAGCTGCAGTTATTTATCATTAATATAATAAATAAAAAAGAAAAAAACAAAGCAAAATAAAATAAAATACAGAATAATCAAATAGTCATAAATTATAATTATTGCAATAACATCAATTGATTTTCAATCGTAGTTATAAATAAATTTTGGATACAATAAAATGGATTTTTTTTTTTATTCTTTATATTATTAATTCAAATTTTATTTTTGATCATAATTATATAACAATACAAAATATGTTTCCCAAAGAGCATATAAGAAAATTGAAATTACTTTTTACATGCATAAATTCTTTTTATGAATAAGTAATTATTTGATAATAATAGTACAAAAATTAAATAAAAGAGTAAAAATGATATAAATATAACGATAAGAATGATATATTTTTTATTATTAATTTATTACACAATATATAAATACTTAATAAAAAAAAAGAACAGAAATTCAAAATATAAATAAAAATGAATGTATTTACAATAAATGCTTTTATAATAACTTTAAAAAAAAGAAGATTCTAATTTTAAAAAAAAATTTACAAAGCAGACATTTTATAGTATATTTATTGATAATAGAGTAATAGCAATTTTA
Source organism: Plasmodium gallinaceum (assembly GCF_900005855.1). Classification (NCBI taxonomy): domain Eukaryota; phylum Apicomplexa; class Aconoidasida; order Haemosporida; family Plasmodiidae; genus Plasmodium; species Plasmodium gallinaceum. Next base: position 30,423 of record NW_021628259.1, on the reverse strand, counting down.
ATTTCAATTTAGAGATAATATGAAATTACCAGGTATTACATATATTTAATTATGATTTAAAATTTTATTTTATTTCAAAATTGAAAAATTTTCTATATTTGCATATAGAAATAGTGATAATGCTCCAATAAATGAATGAAAATATTTATAGTTATTATACGTTAAATCTTAGTGATTGCAATACGAATAATAAATATAAAACTAAAAAATAATTAATATGGGCAATTTAAAAAAAAAATTTAATAGTATTAAAAGTATTATATATCTATATATATATAATGACATATAATTAATAGTAAATCTAATTAAAAATATATTTTTCTAATAATCTATTCATATAATTATAATAAAAAAAAAAAAAAAAGTTAAAAAAAAAAAAATTATAGTATTCTTGTTATAATTATTATAAAAGAATAAATAAAAAATAATATTTTATTATATTAGAAAAACAAAATATATATATATGAGAAATGATCATATATAATAAATACTTTTTAGTAACACGAAAATTTTTATTCAATTATACGTATGAAAATATTATGAATATTTATCATCACTCCTTGAACATATAACAATAATATTTTATAGCGTTATAACATCGATGTTATTTTAATATAAAAAATTATGGTATTTTTCTTTTTTTTTTTTACTCTCTCAATACAAATAAAAAATTAAAAAAAATAAATTAAATTATTATTTATAAATATTTTTTTTTATCTTAGATATAGCGTTTATTTCTTTTTTAATCTTTTATTTACCTACATTAATTAATTAAAATGATATGTAACTTATTAAAATTAAATATTTTTTTAAAACGATTCAGAAATGAAAATATTTAATCGAAAAAAGTTTATATATATATAAATTTTATTTAGTGTAAATAGATAATTATACATAATTTTTTAAATGAATGTATACGAAGTATTTTTTTGCATGTTGTATAACAGATTAACATTTTATGCATAATTATATAAGTAATTAATTAAAAGAATATATCTTTTCAATGGGCTTTTGATTTTCATCATTTTTAATTAATATAAATACAAATATTTCCATGAAAAGATAAAAGTCAAACTTAAAATTTAGAACATAAATAATAGATAACATCTTATTACAAATATAAATCTGAATTTTGTTATTTTCTTTTTTTACTCCATTTTATCATAAAATATATATTAACTCATTAAAATGGCAAATCAACATTTATGTAGTAAATTCAGAGATTAAGTTTAATTTTTTAATTATCACAATTATACACACTTGAATATATAACATTAAAGGGATATAAAATGAACATTAAACACACCATAAAAAAAATATCTTTAATAAAATATTATAATATTATTATTCTTTTAAATATACCATTATAATTAATATTCACTTTAAGTTATGAAAAAAAAAATACAACTAAAGAAAAAAATTCATCATATAAAATAAACATGAATAAATATACTAAATAAATATAGGTAAAATTCTTGGGTACTTAGGTTTAAATACAATATAACGCTTTTAGCAAATTTTTAATTTATCCTTATTATAATTTATAATATAATGATATTTTCATTTAATTTTTTATTTTTTATAGTAACTATATACAAATAAAAAGTTTAATAAAGAATTTTGCTAAACATAAATATTTATTTTTATAAATTTTCACTAATATATATATATATATATATATATGCATCAATAATTAAGGATTACTAATATTTTAAAAGATCATAAGAATATTAATGTAAAAATAAGATATATTTGCACATATATTGCATATTAATGAATTAAACAATAAACTATCTAAAAAGGATTCAATGATTAATTTACTAATTGTTTATTAGAAGAACTTCATAAAATTTTTAGTAGAAAAATGAATAGCATAAAATAATTTAAACTAATTTTCCTTATTATAAATATATTTTTGTTATATATAAACTTATAATTGATTTATATAACATGCAACAAATAGTTTTATTTCATATAATATCTATAATTATTTAAATAAAAATATATTAATATTTTAACTATTTATTACATATTACTTACTTTATAAGACTCATTTATCCAATTTAACCAAATACGTTATTTTTATTAATACTTATATACATGTTATAAAATTCTTTAATAACACATAAAATATTTTTATTGTCTATGAATTTATATTACCATATAAAAAAAATAAATTCTCATAAAAATAATAATAATTGAAATTCACTTAAAAATAAAAAGAATGTTTATATTTTTATTTAACATAAATAACTCTTAACAAAAAATAAAAAATTAAAATTAAAATATAAATATAAACGAATGTATAGAATTAATAAAAAAAAAAAAAATTAAGCCTTTATTTTAATTTTTATAAATACTCTACAATAATCTTGACTAGTTAATATATTTGCTTAAATATTTTAAATGAATAGGTAATTTATTATATTACGTGATAAATCTAATTTTGATTCTTAAAAAGGTTAATAATATTTTATTGACTATTGATATAAAAATATAATTTTCTTTTTAAATTATTTTTTTTAGGAATAAAAGAAGAAAAAAAAATTTTTGTTTTCTTTAATATTTAATTAATGATTTATTAACTGGGTGTTCGGTGAATTTGCTAGAGTACTGAAGAAACAAATAAATAAAGAGCATGAAGAGTTGCCTTTACGATTTTGATGTATTTATATATATTTTTAAATGCTTTGAACGACTGATCCTTAATTATGCGATCTATTTCATTCAGCATCCATTAATTTCAATAGGCATATATTTACTTTAATAACAATCTTTATTTTTATTAAAAATTTATATCCTTATTGAATATTGATTAATAATTAAAGGTATATTACTTATTTCTTTGTTATGATTTATATCCATCAATTAAAATATATTGCTGTTTAATTAACAAACATAAACAATTAGTAAAAATGCAAATTAATTATGTGAATATTAATTATGTGAAAATTTTATGGTTATATATATAAAATTTTCTCTTACAAATTAAAAATATAAACACCATGTAAATTAAACTCTTTTGTATGTATATATCCTTTGTATGTTTAAAATCTCATTCTTATTGGTAACAAATCTTTTTCCAAATTTTTATTTCACCAGTTTTTGGACAATTAATTCTTTTTAAAAAAGATGAATATATTTTTTTTTTATGTATTTGAATATATAAAAAGAAAAAAAAAAAAAATTAATAAGATTTTTTTATTTTTTTTTTTTTCCAGCTTGTTCATGGCTAACTACGTATTCTTCATATAGCTAGTCCTTTTTATTACCAAAAAGGTTAAAGCCTTTTATTAACCAATCGCACATAGGTGTAGCTATTAATTTTCTATTTTCAGTTTTAATTACTTTATGTTATAAATATCAATAAGGTTTTTATTTATTATTATCACCATAATGTTTCAGCACATTTCGTTAATAATCTAATAACTGTATAAAATAACATTATCAACATTAATATCTATACTTGCTCCAATGATTTCCTCTTCAATATATTTAAGTCTTCATTCATTTATTTCAATCTATTATTTAAATAAATTATTATCAAATTTAAAGTATTTTCCTGCAATAATATTTAAAAACTAGAACATATATAATCCATTCTAAAAATAATAAAATATGATGTTTCTTCTACAACTCTGTGAGGTGTATTATTATTTATCATTAATACATTTTTTATCATTTCACCAACCGGTATAACTTTTACTACATACATTGTCTCAAGTATATAATTAAGACTATTACGAAATCTTTCATTAATACCATTCCATTGAGGATAATGAGTATTTACATGGTACAATTTTATTTGTAATTATCCTTTAACCCATTTCTGAAGTTCTTAACTCATTTATATAGATCCACGATTTTTAATAATACTACTTTTAAATCCAAATAAAGAAATTTAGATGTTTGTAATCATACAAATTGTATCACTAGTTGTGCATTATTTTCTAGTAACACTATTTAACATAAACAGTGAATAGTGATTTATAGACACCTGAATATAGTAGTTTTCTTCTTTCCACGTTTTGAATCCAATGATATCTAATGAGACCATATAAAATATATTAGATTTTAATAATTACTCGTTATTAGGCTTAAAAATTTTATTATACATTACCTAATAAACTAAACAATTCGTGATATATTTCTCAATATATCGAATAATAATTATCCATCAAAATTTTTGTTGAATTTTCTTTAAAGTTTTATTGACTCTACAGCATCCAGTAAATTTACTATGAAAGAAATACATTAAATAAATTTTATATCTTCCTCGTATATATAACTATTCTATTTTATAGTGAGTAGACAAAAAATTTATATATACAACATCTATTGGAATATTAATTTTCTCTTATAATATCAATCATATCTTGATAAGATTTAATAACACAAAAACTTTCATAATCCTCCAATGACTTAATGCAGAATAAAATTATGTAGTTAAGATTAGTGTCATTATTTATTGATTTGATTATTGGTTAATAAAAGGCTTCATTAACCTTTTTTGATATAAATAGGACTAGCTGTGCGGAGAATACGTAGTTAGTTGTTCTAACTAAAAAAAAAAAAAAAATTACTGGAAGTTTTTTTGAGATATGTTTCTTTTGAAAAAGATAAAGATAAAAAAAAAAAAAACAGAAAAAAAGATTGATTATATTTTTTTTGAAAGAGATTTTTATTGAGAGGGAGATTTTTTTTTTACAAAAGATAATAATGATTTTGTAAAGAGTTTAATTTGCATAATGTTTATATTTTGAAATGGTGAGAGAAAATTTTATACATATGACAATAAAATTTTCATGTAATTAATATTTATATGATTTTTGGTATTGTCAATAAGTGTTTATGTTTGTTAATTCAACACCAATATGTTTAAATTGCTGAACATAACTCATAACAAAGAAATAATTAATTTACATTTAATTAATAGTCAATATTCAATTAGGATTTAAATTTATAAAAAAAATAAGGATTTTTATTAAAGTAAATAAATGCCTATAGAAAGTAAAGAATGTTGAACGAAGTAGAGCACTGATTTATTAACTGGGTGTTCGGAGACTTTGCTAGAGTACTGAACAAAACAATTAATAAAGAGCATGTAGAGATGACTCTACGATTTTCTTATACTTATGTATATTCTTATATGCTTTGAACGAATGATCTTTAATCATAAACTACTTCGTTCAGCATTCTTTTGCTTCAATAAGTATTTATTTACTTTAATAAATAAATCCTTATTTTATTAAAAATTTAAACACTTATTTAACATTAACTATTAATTGATTATAATTATTAGTTTATTCATTACAAGTTACAATCAGCAATCATTTTATATTGCTATCGAATTAACAAAACACAAATACTTATTAAAAATGCAAATAAATTATATGCATATTAATTACATGAAAATTTTATCTTCATATGTATAAAATTTTCTCTTATAAATTCAAAATATGAATATTATGCAAATTAAACACTTTACAAAAATATCATTATCTTCTTAAAAAAAATCTCTCTCTCTCTGATTTTTTTCTCTTCTCTTAAAAAAAAATAAATTAAATCTTTTTTTTTATTTTTTTTTTTTTATCTTTATCTTTTTCGAAAGAAACATTTCTCAAAAAAAAAATCCAATAATTTTTTTTACGAATACCTTCCCAATGTTTTTTCAATACAATTTTCTGCCTTTCTAAAGCAATATTTGTTATTCTTTCTTCATTTTTTTTTTCCAACATTTTATTGTTTAATTCTTTTATATTTTTCTGTTCGTTATGTTTCCATTCTAACATTAACTCTACAAACCATTTTTCTCTTTTCCATTTTTCTATATCCTCTTTTTTCTTTTCTAATAAAGAATTCCAATTTCTTTCTTCTTCTATTTTTTCTAATATATTTAATTCTTCATGTAAATTTTCTTGTATTTTCATTTCATTCCTAATTATATTAAAAAAACCTTCTATTTCTCTTTTCATCTCTTCTTTTTTATATTCCTCTAATACCGTCATATGTATTTCTATTAACACTTTTTGTATCAACTTTTTTTTTTTTCTAGATTTCTCTGTTTCCTCACTTTTTTCTTGTTCTAACTCCTTTATATTTTTATGAATTTCCTTTATTTTCTTCACATCTCTTTTAGTTAATTCTTTTTCATATTCTTCCTCTTTTTTATATTCGTCTAACAAATCATTAAACCATTTGTCCTCACTATGCTCTATAAACCAAATTCTTTGTTTTTTTAGCCATTGTTTCCATATTTTTTTTTGTTTTTCTAACATAGGATTTTCTCCTGCATTAATCTGTATTATTTCTGATTCATTTATTGTTTCTCCGTAACATTTTTGTTCATTTTCCCATTCTTTTTTTAAATTAATAAACCATTCTTCTCTTTTCCATTTCTCTAACATACTTTTATTTCTTTCTACCCATTTTTTCCAAAGGAGTTTTTGTTTCTCTAACATTATTGTACTAATGTTTTCTTCTTCTTCTCCCATTAATATTAAATCATTTTCTATTTTTTTTGTATATTTTTCTTTGTCTTCTTTTTTAAATTCTTCTAAGCAGGCTTCTAAAAATTTTCCTCTATTCAACATCCACTCCTCTTTTTAAATTTCTCTAATAATTATTATAATTTATAAAATATTGAACTTATTTTGATAATTATGTAATAATTTAGTAAACTATTTAATTTTTATCAGTAAAATGAATTCAAAATAAAAATATAGCAAAATAAATGCACACGCATTGATGGTTTATAATAATGTTAGCAAAGAATTAAAAGTTCTGAAAAAAAAAAAAATTAAATATGAATATAAAATTCATATTTTTATAAAGAAATTTGAGTTCAAATTATTACAGTTAGATTAAGTGCAAGTTATATATGTTTGATTTTTATTTTAAAAATGTTTCAACTTGAAATTTGAATATTAGTAATATAAAGAAATAAAATTAAAATTTTATGCATGCATATATAGCTATATATTGAAATATTAAAAATAAAAGCTTTAAGTAAAAAATTAAAAGTAAAAACATTAATAAAATTATTGCAGTGGATATATAAGTTTAAATGATGAATATATTTTAATGATGATGCAATAACATCATTATAAAGAAATATGATTTATAAATAAAAAAAATATCAATGCAACAATTTTATTTATCATGAAAACCTGTTTTATAAAAGAAAAAACAGAAAAAAAAATAATGTAAACAATAAAGAGCGGGAAATTAAAAAAATAATGATAAAAAAAGGAAATTTTTCATAGAGAAAAATGTAAATAAAAAAAAATTATTATGAATCTACAGTTATTCTAGGAAGAATTATAACAAAATGTATAACATTTAATATGTAACATATGTAGTTTTCTTAATTATATTTGCTGAAAAAAAATTTTTATTTTAGAAACAATGTATATATTATAATAAAAAAAAAAAAAAAAAAAAAAGGAAAAAAATGCTATTTAAAATTTTCTCATTTTTATTCACTGATATTTACTTTTTTTTTTTTTTTCATGTATATATATAATTTTATGCTATTAGTTATTTATTAGAATTTTGTTGATTGGTTGCATATAATAAATAAAGAAAAGCATTTCATAATAAAAAACAAATACTATTGAGAATAACAGTAATAATAAATAATGCAATTGAACTAATTAAAAAAATAAAATATGAAATAAAAAAGAAATGTTAATGAATAAAAAGGAAAAGAAAATAAGAAAATTACCATAAAGTCTAATAGAAGCATAATTATATTAAATATTTTAATATTGTCACAAGTGGTATTATACAAAATATTACTTTAAAACTTTTGTTATGAAATATAAAATTACTTCATTAATTTTCATTCTTATTATGAATGTAACAAATTATTCATGCTAATTTAAGAAAAAAAATTTCTTATTATGAAAAAAAAATTANTTTTCCTTTCTATTTTGATTAATTCTTTTTCAAATTCTCCTTTTATATTATTTAAATTTTTTAAAATATCCTTTATTGAAATAATTAATTAATGTAAATTTTTCCATAGTAACTTTATTGAAAATTTTCTTATTTTGTTAGTATATTAGTTTATAAAAGAAAAAAAACAATAAAAATAATTTATTATTCATATATATATATATATATATATATATATATATATATATATATATTTAGTAAAAGTGAAGGATTATGTAATATTAGTATTAATGACTTCATCTAACACACAAAATAGTGAAGAAGATATTTAAAAAGAGAAGAAATTTATAAAAATTTGAGTTATTGTTTAAAGAAATTTAAATATTTAAATAAAATGTTAAAATAAAAAAAATTATTCTACTAGTATAATTAATTATATTAAACAATGTTAATGCAAAATAATTAATTTATAAATTAAGATTTCTTTTATTAAAAAAAAAAAAAAAAAAAAAAAAAAAAAAGCAATTAAGTAGATAATTATATACCCCTTATATAATTATTTATTCACAATAAATTAATGATATTTTTTATGTTTCATAGTTTTGATCACATCTCTCAATAGTTTTTATAAAACTATATAAAAAGAATAACTACAATACATTATAGAAAAAACTTAAAAAAGATGCAAACTTAATTTTTTTTTAAATAAACTTGTTACAAATATCATACACATTTTATAAGCACATCTGTTCTACATTACAGAAGATATGCATTTTCTATGTAGGTCTTTTATTAACTGGGTGTTCGGTGACTTTGTGGTTAATAAAAGGCTTCATTAACCTTTTTAGCTATAAAAACGACTAGCTATGTGGAGAAAACTTAGTTGTGCTAACTAAAAAAAAAAAAAAAAAAAAAAAAAAA
>NW_021628259.1:6225-20603 GCF_900005855.1 Plasmodium gallinaceum | reverse complement strand
GTAAAAAAAAAAAAAAAAAAAAAAAAAAAAAAAATGATTGGAATTTTTCTTTGAGATATGTTTATTTTGAAAAAGATAAAGATAAAAAAAAAAAAAAATAAAAAAGATTTATTTTTTATTTTTTTGGAAAGAGAAGAATTTTATTTGAGAGAGAGAGATTTTTTTTTACAAAAGATAAATGTTTATAAAAGAGTTTAATTTGTATAATATTTATATTTTGAATTTGTGAGAGAAAATTTTATACATATGACAATAAAATTTTCACGTAATTAATATTCATATAATTTATTTGCATTTTTACTAATTTTTAATGTTTGTTAATTCGACAGCAATATGTTTAAATTGCTGAACATAAATCATAACAAAGAAATAAATAAATTACAATTATATAATAATCAATATTCAATAAGGATTTAAATTTTTAATAAAAATAAAGATTTTTATTAAAGTAAATAATTGCATATTGAAAGTAAAGAATGCTGAACCAAGTAGAGCAAATAATTAAGAATTACTCGTTCAAAGAATATAAAAATATATATAAATACAACAAAATCGTAGAGACACCTTTACATGCTCTTTATTAATTGGTTTGTTAAGTACTCTAATAAAGTCACCGAACACCCAGTTAATAAAACACTTTGCTAGAGTACTGAACAAACAAATTAATAATGAGCATGTAGAGTTTACTCTATAGTTTTGATGTATTTGTATACATTTTTAAATGCTTTGAAAGAGTGATCCCTAATTATGGGATATATTTCGTTCAACATTCTCTAATTTTGATAGGCATTTATTTACTTTAACAAAAATCTTTATTTTTATTAAAAATCTAAATCCTTATGGAATATTGACTATTAATTAAATGTAACTTAATTATTTCTTTGTTATGATTTATGTTCAGCAATTTAAACATATTGCTGTTGAATTAACAAACATAAAAAATTAGTAAAAATGCAAATAAATTATATGAATATTAATTACGTGAAAATTTTATTGTCATATATATATAATTTTCTCTTACAAAATTCATTAAAATCATATTTCATTTCAAAAAAAAAAATCTTTTTTTTTTTTTTTTTTTATTCATTGGTAAAAAATCATTTTTAATTTGATTTTTTTTCTATCAAAATTTTTTTTTTCCTTACGGTATTTGTATTTTTTTTTTATAAAAAATACAAACAAAAAAAATTTGATCATTTTTTTTTTTTTTTTTGTGTATGCATGACCGTCTACGTATTCTTCATATAACTAGTCCTTTTATTAACCATTTATATATACTTCCCGTTTAGATAGCTCTAATATTTTTACCTTATTCTTAAATACCATAAACTGTTTTAAATATTCTTGTAAAGATTTTTCATTAAATTTCGGAAGTTCTGATATTTTAACTTTGATTGTTTCATTTTTTTTTTCTAATTTTAAACAGATATGATTATTTAAAATTTATTATTTCCAATAGTACCCTTAATCCAAAGATTGGCAAATCTTTTTCCATTGTTTATTGGTAATCCAACGTAGGTAAAACTTACGTTGGCTTTGATTATTCCTGCCATTGTTCCTACGTGATTTATTAATTGGCTGTATAGTGATCTAACTAGTATCAAATAATCAAATTAATAAAGAGCATGTAAACTCTATTTAATTTTAATTTTTAAATTTTTATTTTTTTTAATCAACATAAAATGATACTTATTATTTTTTTTTATGTTAGTTTATATAACTCTTCAAAATATAATTTCCTTAATATTGCATTTTAACTTAAGAAAAATATATGACTCTATAACAATTCGCACATAATCCTCCAAAAAAAAAAAAAAAATTAATTTTTTTTTTTTAAGGTTACATTTTTTTTTTTTTTTAATAATAAAAATATGAAAATAAAAAAACATCATTATTTATTATTTTTTTTGTGTATTCATTTGATGCAAATATATATATATTTTTTTTTTTTTATGTGTACATCTTATTGAATAACTATTTTAATGCATTCGTCTATATTGCATATTATTATCACGATTCATCATGCATAAAATAAAATGTGTTCATTCTACGTATTTACCTAAATATTACACAAAATAGGTCTATAATATTATTTATAGACCACATGATCAACTATTTATTTTCTACGCTGTTATTTTTTATTCTCAAAAAGGTTAATAATACGTTTATTAACAAACTACATAAATACAGCTTATTAGTTTAAAGCATTTAATATTATATTTATATTTATTAAATTAGAAGAAACAATTCTACATGCTCTTTATTAATCTGTTTCTTCAATACAATGGAAAAATTATTAAACTATCACTTTACAAATTAGGAATAAATAAATTTAAAAAAAAAAAAAAAAAAAAAAAAAAAAAAATGTGGAGATTTAAATTTAAATATAGGAAAGAAAAGAAAATCTAAATCCTAAGATATACAAAAATTTTACAAAATTAAATTAAAAATTCATATTTAGATAAGCAATGAAAATAAAATATAGATCAGAATATTATATAAATAAAATTAATGAAAATTGTAATATGAACTAAGGCAATAATATTTATAATATAACAACATTGTAAAAAAAGTAAAATAAATAGATACAAATACTTGTAAGAGTAAGAGAAAAATAAAAATATTAGCATCAGCTTNTTATTTTTTATTCTCAAAAAGGTTAATAATACGTTTATTAACAAACTACATAAATACAGCTTATTAGTTTATAGCATTTAATATTATATTTATATTTATTAAATTAGAAGAAACAATTCTACATGCTCTTTATTAATCTGTTTCTTCAATACAATGGAAAAATTATTAAACTATCACTTTACAAATTAGGAATAAATAAATTTAAAAAAAAAAAAAAAAAAAAAAAAAAAAAATGTGGAGATTTAAATTTAAATATAGGAAAGAAAAGAAAATCTAAATCCTAAGATATACAAAAATTTTACAAAATTAAATTAAAAATTCATATTTAGATAAGCAATGAAAATAAAATATAGATCAGAATATTATATAAATAAAATTAATGAAAATTGTAATATGAACTAAGGCAATAATATTTATAATATAACAACATTGTAAAAAAAGTAAAATAAATAGATGCAAATACTTGTAAGAGTAAGAGAAAAATAAAAATATTAGCATCAGCCTTAATATTGAAATGAAGATAAAAAAAATTTAAGAAAGACAACGACAGAGAAAAGATAGAAAAAAATTAATGAAAAATGCATAGTAACATAAAATCACTATTAAAATAAAATAAAAAATTAGAATTATATAAAAGGCTAATTTATTATAAAGTATTTTTTGTAAAATTTTATCGAATATTTTATTTAATATAACATTGTATAATGGACCTTTTAATCTAAAAAACAGGAATTAAAATATTGCAAAACAATAAAAGACTGGGTATATTAAAAGAAAAATTTACTGAAATTTTAGGAACTTTAATAAAACTACTCGTCAATAAAAAGTTTCATCATCATTTTTGTATTTCAGTAAGATGAAATAAAATAATTCTGAAATTTTAATTCTAAATATATGATATTTGAAAAAACGTGTACGTTGAAATGCATATCCTTAAGTATGTTCATTAAAGGGAAATATTATGTATATGATTTACTAATTGTCCATTCAATGAATTTGCTATTATTGAACAAAAACATTAATAAAGAGTAGGTAGAAAAAACACTTCTTATTTTATTTTTATTAAATTAAAATATTAAGCAAATTATTTACTTTTATTAATTAATGCCAAAAATTAATTGATTTGGCTAATTACTATTATTAATTTACACAATATCTTAAGCATATAACATTTTGTGTTAAATTTTTTAATATTACATAAAATAAAAAAATTAATAATTATTTTAAATAAAAATCACAGCAAAAAAATATATGCTTTCTTTATTTAATTATAACTACACAAACAAAAATATAATAAAATATATATACATTTTTTTTTTTTTTTTTTTTATGTGCTTACTTTGAGTGCAAGTATTTTTTTTTAATGTACATATTTTTTGTATACTTATTTTTTTAGTACATGCATTCATATGTGAACATTTTTCCCTCATTTAAACAAGTATAAACAAAAATATTTTTATCAATTTTCTTGTTTTAAATATTACTCAGAGCAAATCAATAATACGGTTTATAGACTATCACCCAAGTGATAGANAAAAAAAAAATTGGTTATTAATTTTTTTTTTCTTTTTATAACTTAAATATATAAATAAATATTTTAATTTTCTTTTAAAATGATTTTTTTTGTCGAATAATAAAAGTTGTTGATTAAATATTTTTTTTGTAATAGGTTTGGAATAGATTTTTTTTTGAATTTTTATGAGAAAATTTTATACTACGATATTAAAAGATTTTTATTTTTCAGTATTTATATAATTTATTTTGTATTCTCTTAATTATGTTTGCTAATGTGAGATCAATGAATATGGACTGTTAATAATTATTCGTGGTATTATAAGTAAAAAGTTTGTAATTGAAAGTCAATAATTAATGAGGATTTATGTAGTTTTTAAAATATAGGATTTTTATTAAAGTAAATAAATGACTCTTAAAAACAATAAATACTTTATGTAGTAGAATACTTATCTAAAAAAGCTTACAGGTTTATAATATTAAAATTAAATTTATGTTCATTAAATTAGTAGAGGCAACTATACATGCTCTTTATTAATATGATTGTTCAATACTCTAGCAAAGTCACTGACCAAACAATTAGTAAATCAACCATTGATATAGTTTATCTCTCTTAACAAATAAGAATATATTTATAATATGGCATTAACGAAAATTTTGAACTTACGAATAATTAGCATTTCTTTGTTAAATTAATTATTCAATAATTTTAAAGTGAATTAAGTCATTGAATTTAATTATTTGTATAGTTGAAATAATTATTTACTCTTTCAAAGTATAGTTAATGTATATAAAAATAAACGATCTCTTTATATAAAATAATAAAAGCTTTAATAAAAATTTAATTATCTAATATTTTTATTTTCTATGGTATATAATCTTTATTTTTAAATTTATTTTACACTTTTATATAAAAGGAATAATTTGGAAATAAATAATATGCATATCGAAAAAAAAAAACATTTTATACAAAAAAATATATCTAATACTTTGATTTATAAATTATTTATTCCATAACATTGCTAGAGCATTGAACTAAAAGATTAATAAAAATCTTGAACATTTTTCTTCACTAATTTAATCAATTTAAATATATTATTAATGCTATGAACTAGTATATACTATTTATGCAATATGCTACATTAAGCATTTATTGTTTTAAGAGATATTTGCTTAGATTAATAAAAGTCACTATTTTTATTAAAAATTTAAATCCTTATTAATTATTGACTTCAATTACATATATTTTATTTATAAAGTTATGAGCAATATTCAACAATTCGAATCCATTGCTTTCAAATGAACAAATATAAATAATTAACAAAATATAAGATAAATTATATAAATAACACAAAATACAAAAATTTTACCATAGTTAAGATAAAATTTGCTTACATAAATATAAAACAAAATATACTAGAAGAAGTTTTTTTCAATAATTTTTTTTTTTTAATTTTTTGGAAATTAAATTATTTTTAAAAGAGTTAAACATATCTATTACGTATTTTAAAATTTACAAAAGAAAACAAAAAAATTAAAAACTATTTTTTCTTTTTTTTTTTATCTAGTATCTGCATGGCCAACTATTAGTTTTCCATACAAAATGTTTTATTCTTAAAAGGGTTAGTAACACCTTCAACAAATATATATATATTTTATTTTTAAATAAGAATGTTAACTCTATAAAAGAATTTTTATCTAGATGTTTGATTTAGACTATTAAATAATTTGTTTCAGTTGCATATATTTTTATTAATAAATTGATATATTATACTCTTTTATATATATAAGATTGTTGTATTAATTAAATGAAAAGTATTGTAGATATTTGTAATTTGCAAAGTAATATAAATCAATGATCCTGATAAAATTAGTTTATACAAATAAAGCTAATTCTAAAAAAATGTATACTTTTTATTTTAAATATTATTTTTTTCTACAAATATACAAATTTTATTTTATATTTTAATGGTGATTATACATAAACTGATGAAAGCTTAATTTTTTTGTTATTTTACAGAATAAATGCCTATATTTTTTACAATAAAAAATTTTTATGAAAATATCTATAATGGTAACTTAGATTAGCTTTTCACATATAATCAAATATAAAAATAAAATATTTTATTGAGTCTATTACTTTTTCATATTGTTTAAATTAATTATTTTAAGAAATATTTCTTCTTATGGTAAATGAATACCTAATTATGATAATTTAGCTAATGTTAAATTTAATTTTTATGTTAATTGTACAAACACTAATAAATGAAAATGTAACTCAATTATGTATTTTATTTTTATATTTTTCATTTATAAATTTCCTTCTTAAAAACTTTTCTGGAGTACTGAGAATGTAAATTATTAAGGAACAAATAAATTAGTCTCTTCTAATTTGGTTTATTATGAAAATATTTTTATAGAAGATATGTAAATTTTATATAATTATTTTTACAAAACACGAAATAAATAGTTTATTTCATATAATATTTGCAATACTTTATATAAATATATACTAATTTTATTTAATTTTATTTTGTTTTAATTGTGTCAACTATTTTATTGAGATAACCATTTTATTTAGTAAAAGATTTCGTTTTTCTTATTAAAGACTGTCTTCAGTAGAAAATCCTTCTACCATATATAGGTTAGTATCTTCTTGTTTTATTGATTACCTATTTAATGACTTTGCTAAAGTAATGAACATAAAAGTTAATAAAGAGTATGTATAGCTGCCTCTACTGGTTCAATGAATTTAAATATAATTTTAATGATATAAACCAGTAAACAGTATTTATATATTCTACTTCATTGAGCATTTATTGTTTCTAAGTGGTATTTATTTACTTTAATAAAAATTCTATATTTTTATTAGAAATTTATATATTAATTAATTATTGATTTTTAATTAAGTATATTTTAATTATAATGTTATGAATAATATTTAAAAATTCAAGTTTATTAATTTTAAATAAACAAAAATAATTGATTGATTAAAAAATAAATTAAAATTGTGTAATTATTATAAACACTAAAATTTTATTATCATAAGTACAAAATTTCTTCAAAATATCAGATAAAATTAACTCTTCAAAAAAATTATTTTCTTCAACAATTGTTTTTCGTATTTTAACAACATATAATATAAATTATATTTTTTTTATATTTTTAACTTCAAAAAAGGGAATAAAAAAAATTAGCAGTTTTTTTTTTATCTGTACAGATCTTGCATGGTTAACTATATATATTTCATTTAGCTATTAATTTTTATTCTCAAAAAGATTAATAATGCCTTTTATTATCCACTTCTATATGAATTTATTATTCTACATAAAAAAATACATTCCATTTTTAATTTATGATTTATCTACTCAAATATTTTTCCAGAATGTTTATTAAAAAAATTAATAAAGTGAATATTTAAGCTCTACTAATTTTACTTATTACAAGAATTAGCTCATAAGATAAAAGTATACTTTATTATATTTTTTTTGAGTAACAAATTATTTACCATATTTCATAAATCCTTTATAATATATTAAGTTAAAACATTTTAAAGAAATATATTTATTATTCTTAACGTATTAATTATATAAATGAGAAGTATTAACGTAATTAAATTATGATTTCTTCTTATTTTTATAAAGAATATAATTCTCATTATAAAACCTTTGAATATATTATATATATATATATAATATAACATTTTTTCTAAGATCATTAAAAAACGAAAGTAATATCTTAAATAGAGTAAATATTAATATGAAAAAAAAAAATTAACAATTTGTAACAATTTTTTATTATTTGTTTCTAAAAAAAATTCTTTTTTTTTTTTTCTTATTTATATAAAAGAAAATTACACGTTAAAAAAAAAATACAAATCTCTTTTTCTTTAATTATCAGACAATATATTTTCATGAATAATATGAGCGAAAAATTATTTTTTTAAAATTATTTTATCATTAATAATAATTAAAAAGGTTAGTAAAATTCAAAAATTAATCACTTCTTATAATAAAAATATAACACAAAAAAAAAAATTTTCATGAAAAAAAATAATTCACAAAAAAAAAATATATATATTTTTTCTTCATTTATAGCAATATAATCATATTTTTATATAGTTGTTAAGGTATTGATTTATTAACTGGGTGTTCGGTAACTTTTCTAGAATACTGAACAAACAAATTAATAAAGAGCATGTAGAGTTGCCTCTACGATTTTGATGTATTTATATATATTTTTATATGCTTTGAACGAGTGATTCTTAATTATGCGATCTAATTAGTTCAGCATTCTTTGATTTCAGTAGACATTTATTTACTTTAATAAAAATCCTTATTTTTATTAAAAATTTAAATCCTTATTGAATATTGATTGTTAATTAAACGTAAATTATTTATTTCTTTGTTATGAGTTATGTTCAGCAATTTAAATGTATTGCTATTGCATTAACAAACATAAACAATTATTAAAAATGCAAATTAATTGTATGAATATTATTTACGTGAAAATTTTATCTTCATATGTATAAAATTTTCTCTCATAAATTAAAAATATAAATATTATGCAAATTATACTATTTTATGCAAATATTTTTATCTGTTTAAGATCTCAATTTTTTTGGTACTAAATCTTACTCCCGATTTTTATTTTACCAATTTTCTGCCACCCCTAATTAAATCCTTTAAAAAAAATAAATGTATTTTTTTTTTTTTACGTATCTCTATTTTTTTTTTTTATTTATTTATTTATTGGTAACAAATCTTTTTCCAATTGATTTTTTTTTTATCAATTTTTTTTTTCCTGACCATCTTTGTACTTTTTTTTTAAAATAAGCCCAAACAAAAAAAAAATTGATCATGATTTTTTTTTTTTTTGTGTGTGCATGACCAACTTCGTATTCTTCATTTAACTAGTTCTCTTATTTACCAAAAAGGTTAATAAAGCCTTTTATTAACCAAATATCTAGCGAAACTATATAAAATACATTCGGTTTTGATAAAACTCGGTTATTATTAGGTTTAAATTTCCTATTACGCATTACTTGACAAACTAAACAATTTGTAACGTATTCTTCAATATCTTTACTAATCTTGAGCCACCAAAAATGCTTTTGTATTTTCTTTAGTGTTTTATTTACTCCACAATGTCCTGCGAATTTGCCACTATGAAACCAATACATTAAATGATTTCTATATTTTTCTCATATATATAATCTTCCTGTTCAATAGTGAACTGGGAAATTATCCTTCCATACTACGTCTCTCGGAATGTTATCTTTATCTTTTCTTTCTGCATTTGCTATTTCCTCGCAAGATAGTATAACGTATAAATCATCATATACACCTTGAGGTTTACTGCAATATAATGTCATATAATTAGGAAGATATGTTTCATCTTCTATTGATCTAGTGATTCAATCATCTAAACTATTTTGAACTCCTTCAATATGTTCAAATTCTAAGTTAAATTCAGATAGTCTTAACTTCCATCGATATAATTTTCCAGTATTAATTGAATCCATTCCAATAATACCTTTACAATCTGTTTTAATTAATGTTTTAAATCCCTTAATATAATAATCGAAGGTTTCGCATGCTACTACTATAACAAATAATTCTTTTTCGACCGTACTCCATCTTTGTTGTACTTCATTTAATTTCTTCGATGTATAATGAATAAATTTAGTTTGACCTGTATCCTTATCAATTTGAGTCAATACAGATCCTATGGCATAATTTGATGTGTCAGTATAAATAGTATAGGGTTTTTCTAATTCTGGAAATGAATGATAAGTAATTCTGTCATTTTATTCTTGATTTGCTTGAAAACCTTTGAATGCTCTTCTTTCAATTTCAATTTCTGTTTCATAGTTAACAATGGAGCTAGATCAGAAGTCCATTCTGAAAAGTTCTTAATATAATTCCTGTAATAATTAGCAGCTCCTAAGAATGATCTTAATTGCTTTTTAGATTTAGGTCGCTCTGTATCAATAATTGTTTTCACCTTATCTAATGAAGGTCTTATACCATTTAGATCTATCTCTTGACCAATATAAGTTACAGATGATTTTAAAAGTTCACACTTTTCTGTATTTATTCCTAAATTATTATTACAGAGTAATTCAAATACTCTTTTTAATACTTCTAAGTGTTCAAATAATGTTTTTGTAAGAATGATGATGTCATCAATGTACACAACTACATAATTCTCTTGGATTAAGTGCATAAAAATATATTCCATTACTCTTTGAAATTATATAAGACTTGTTTTTAGTTCAAATAGCAACACGTTAAGTAAAAATGTTCCCCTCTCAGGAACTATAAATCCATTATATGGTTTGCTACTTTCCTCCAATGCGATCTTCCAATATCCATTTTTAAGGTCTATTTTCGAAAACCATTTTGTTCCATGAAACGCTTGAAATATGTGTTTCATATGTGGGATGACATATAAATCATCTAGTATAAATTTATTTAAATACAGATAGTCTAACGTGACTATCCATTTGGTCTTTTTTCTTTCGAACTATTACTATTGGTGAGGTCGATTCCGCATTAATGACCTTACTTATTACTTTTAATTTTATCATTTCATCTATTTTTCGGTGTAATTCTGATAACATTTCTTCACTCAATGGTCTAGGGTTATAACGCCGAGGTTTCCCTTGTACCTGAATAGAAACTTTGTATTTGTTGTTGGGTTCCATGATTTTATTTTTCGAGAGTCTTGTATTATTTATTAATATTTTTTCCATTTCTTCTTTATTTTTCTGATCTTTTAAGTCAGATCCTTTAATAAAATTCTTAATTATTTTTTTATTCGAATTCTTTAATTCATCCTCCATTACTTCGGGTTTAACTTCCATGATATACATGTATTTATCCCTTTTTTTTATGATGACATATCCTAATTCGTCCAATACTAAACCGCTAAGTAATATCAGGGATTTATTTGTTTTTATTATTGCAAATCTTGTTATACCTTCATATTGGTAGATTTCATAAATATTTTCACCTTTTTAGATTTCATTGCAATATCTCCACTATATGTTCCACAAATCTTGACTGGTTGTATTGCGGTATCTGCCTTTATACCTAGTTCTTTAGCTGAAACTGTTGATACAGTAGGTAAATCTGATCGTGTATCTAGTAATACATTAACTTTATGTCCGTTAATTTCTACTGTTTGTTCCGCATTCGTACATCGTCTTTTTTCGCTTCCAATTTCTATTGTCCTATTAACAAATAATTCATTTTCTGCTGAATCTATTATACCTTTATCGGATTTCTTTTCTATTTCAATTTCTTTCTCCTTGAGTACCTTATTTATTCTATTCCTCTTTCTATCCTTCTCTTCATCACTTTCTTTAGCTTTATTCTCTTTATACCTTTCTTTTGCCTTTTCTTTTTATCTTTCAAGATGTTCCAATTGTTTATTAAGATATTTTTGCATTTGTCAGATTTTCTGTGGATTAGTTTCATTTTTGATCATTTTAAAATTTAGATCATATCTTTTATCTGTTATTATACCTTTAATTTCATCTTCTTTATCTCGAATCACTTTATTCTTGCATACTGATGCTAAATGTCCTATCATATTACAATTACTACATCTTTTTTTTCTATGTATACAATCCTTTTTAAGATGGCCTTTTTCGTCACAACAGTAACATTTATTAAATGTTCGTCTTTCATTTCTTTTATCATATTATTTTTTTCATAATTTACCGCACCTACTTTAATTAGTTGTGGAGTTTTCTATATTATGTTACCATTCTCAAATTTTAATAAAGAAAAAATAGCATGTGTAAATGTCATATTCATTGGTCTGTCCTAATCCACTTTCTTCATATATTTTTCTGGTATACGTAATAAAAAACATATCCATAAATCATTCAGATGAATACAGTTAGCTTCTTCAAAATTAAACAACTATTAGCATATACTGTACAGTCCATAATGAATAAACTCATAGCGTCTTTTATACTTAACTCCCGTTTAGTGCTTCATAATTTTTTTATTTGCTCAATCCTCTCATATGTATTATTAAACAGCTGTTTGGCTAATATAATCTTCAGTTGTAACATGTTTTTTATATTATTGTCTCCGGATAACTGAGTTATGTTCACTGAACTAACTAATGAAAATAATGACACTAGTACCATACATGTTTCTATTTTAGATAACCTATTCAACCTTACTTTACTTTCAAAAATTTTGAACCATTGGAAATAATCTTCTATAGGCGTTTCATCCAATTCTGGTAGTTTATCTGGTATCGTTACTTTCGTGAATTCTTGTCTCTCTTTTATGTGGAATGTATATGTTTCTTCAAATTTTACTATATCTTCAAATATCTATAGTCTAAGCCTTTTTATCTCTTCCTTCATCTTTACGTACTAATCCAATATGGGTTCTGCTTGTGCTGGTTTCGAATTCCTGTCATTGTCGCCCATTGATTTATTAATTGGGTGTTCGGTGACTTTCCTAGAGTAATGAACAAACAAATTAATAAAGAGCATGTAGAGTTGCCTCTACGATTTTGATGTATTTATATATATTTTTATATGCTTTGAACGAGTGATTCTTAATTATGTGATCTACTTTGTTAAGCATTCTTTGATTTCAATAGGTATTTATTTACTTTAATAAAAATCCTCATCTTTATTAAAAGTTTGAATCCTCATTGAATATTGAGTATTATTTAATTGCAAATTATTTATTTCTTTGTTATGAGTTATGTTCAGCAATTTAAATATATTGCTATTGAATTAACAAATATAAACAATTAGTAAAAATGCAAATTAATTATATGAATATTAATTGAATGCAAATTTTATTGTCATATGTATAAAATTTTCTCTCACAAATTAAAAATATAAATATAATCAAATTAAACTCTTTTATGTAAATATTTTTATCTGTTTAAGATCTCATTTTTATTGGTACTAAATCTTACTCTCGATTTTTATTTTACCAATTTTTTTTCACCCAGTTTAAATCATTTTTAAAAAAAAAAAAAAAAAAAAAAAAAAAATAAATATATTTTTTTTTTTTACGTATCTCTATTTTTTCTTTAAAAGAAAAGTATCAAAAAAAAATTCCAATAATTTTTTTTTTTTTTTTTTTTTTTTTTTTTCGTTAGAACAACTAACTATGTGTTCTTCATATAGCTAGTCCATTTTATTACCAAAAAGGTTAATGAAGCCTTTTATTAACAAGGTATTCTTTAAATGCTATGCATGGGTAGGTAATTCTTTATTTTATATTTTTGTTTTTTACTAATTTGGGTGATTAAAAGGATGAATAATAATGTTTAAAGATTAATTGCAACTTATACCAATGTAAAATTTAATTATCCATTTTATTAACAAAAGATATAATATTTAGCTTTCTATATAATATCATAATTTTAACATATCTTATTTGTGGATATTATATAAAATTTCCGTAAAGTATATTTGCTTTTATAGATAATTCTATAAAAATTAGCATTCCTTTTTATATATTATGTATAAATTATTACATTTGGTAAATAAAATATAAAAATAATTTTTAAAGTACTTTGTATGTTGTTTTATTTGCATAAAATTTGTCCTTTACATATAAATTATTCCTTTAGAACTTTATCATAACCTACATTTATAAGTTTATCTAAACTAATTTGTAATATCATACTTATTTAGTTAATGCATATATATATCACATTTGTTCTTAGAAAGAATAAAGAAAAAGGGGATATCACTTTAAAAATTGTATATATTTTGTATAAGAATGTATTGTATAATATGAATACTATTATTATAATTATTTATATTCATAATTTTGATACAAAGTATAGTACCTACGGAAAATTTTATTATTATAAATTTATGAGAAAATTATTATAAATATATATATATGCATACATATTTATATTTTTAAATATAAATATGAAGAAAAAATAAAGGTATAAGATAAATAAATATACACTATTTATCTCATAATTTTTAAAACATGAATTTATTATCTATACCTATTTTTTTTTTAAATATAATATTCTTAATATTTTAGAAATTAAATACATAGATTATTCTATGAGAATATTTATTAAAAATAGTGAAGTGAAAATTAATATTATTTTTTTCATATATCATATTTCAAATAATTCATGTTTCATATATACTGTATTGAATTATAGAATCAGAAAATTACATTTATAAAATATTTATCCTCTAGAAAAGCCTT